>NW_026899735.1:0-95928 GCF_033153095.1 Gastrolobium bilobum | reverse complement strand
TGCCTTCTCTGTTTGCTGCACATTTGTAGTGTAAACACGCCCAACTGTAGGAACAGATGGCAAGGCCTGCAGATTCGCAGCCTGCCCAGTATTACTGTAACAATTATTGGCATAGTGCCCCACTTTACCACATTTAAAACAAGCATTTGGAGCCACAACACACGGGCCTTGATGAAACCTCTTACACTTGTCACATCTAGAATTAGAACTTCTATAATTAAATCTGCTCCTCTGACCACCACCCCTCTTGAACTGCCCCGGAGGCTGCCTTACCTGCAACCCCCTACCTCTATTGTTATTTTGATGGTAGCCACCTCTGTTATTATTACCTGGAGAACCAGATGTACTCGAAGAACCAGATTTCGGATATCTGCTATAAACACTTTCAACTCATTTGCACTTGGTCACTAGATCTGCAAAATTCCTCACAGCAGTATTGGACATCCTCTTAGAAATTTTCTCATTCAAACCTCTCTGAAACTTAGCAAACAGAAACTCAGGAGTCGGCAACACAACCCTATAATTTGCAAACTTCACTAATTCATTGAATTTAGCCACATAAACATCAACAGCCATGGTACCCTATACCAATTTCTCAAACTCCCCCTGTTTAGCTTCCCGGACATCCCTGGGAAAATACTCTTTCATGGAATAGTCTCTCAAATAAAGCCCAAGTAATTTCTTCTCCCTGAATAGTAAAAGGGCGAGATGTACTATACCACCACTCGTGGGCATCTCCCTCGAGCATATAAACAGAATACAACAATCTCTGGGGATCCTGACACCCCATAACCTAGAATATGTTCTCCATGCCCATCAACCAGGTAGTCACAACCTTCGGGTCCCATGACCCCTAAAATGCTGGTGGTTTATGCTTTCTGAAAGAAATGAGCCTATGCTCATTGGTACCAACAAATACTTGCCCAGCAACCCCAGACGACTGAGCAACAACAGAAGGATCCACAGAAGGCTCTAGGATATAAGTAGGATCAGTAGTGTGGTGACTAGCCTCACCAAACTGACGATTAGAACCACTCCCCTCCTGGTGAGGTGTAACAAATGGCGTACGGGTGTGAGTCTCCGTAGCCGTATGTGGAGGAGAATCATCCCTCCTGTTCCGAGCCCTGTCTGCCCTCATCTCATTCATAAAGGCATGCATCATATCCTGATTATTTTTCATCAGGGTCTCGGTCATATTTCTATATACAGCAGTCTCTTCCTGCAGAGCATTCAAAACTGCAGTAATAGGATCTGGTGCTGCTAGACGCCCTGCACCTCGAGTTCCACGGCGACCCCGTCCCCTACTCATGATATCTGTACATGTAACACAAAGGAATGAGCTAATCAGACCCACACCGAGGAATCACTTATACATTAAACATAAACAGTTCACAAATAGCTATGCAACACAAAATTCAGTTATACACTATCAGAGTTCCCTTACAAAACTGCTCTGATACCATAAAATGTAACAGCTCGTTGTACACTGATATTTTTAACATTAATTATGATATTAAGCGCAGTTACAATCACAGCAATTCATTTATAAAAATGCGAGTAAACTTTTTCCGTTATTACGCGAGCATTTAAAACAATAAAAAGCGTAATAATTAAAAGTTGTGACCGTAACTGTAAACTCTTTGCGAAATACTTAATTAACTACCTTTGTAACTTATTTTACTTATTACAAGTCACTAAGGGGTTCCTATAAACCCACTTATCATAATTCTCACTTTTACGTTTTCTACCCTCCCGAACATGGTTCGGTTATTATTTTTCTGCGGACACACTGCACAAGACCAGATCTTCATCTTTAGCTATCTTTTTTTATTACTTAATTACCTTTCCAATGAGTCATCACACAAGTCATCTCCATCTCGTTTGCTCTGGATATCGCCGTTTGAAGTTGGACAAGAAAAATTGCCATCCAACCCCAAAACATCTCTAAATATCCTTCACTCCATGAATTACTGCAGAAAAACCACTCACTCAAATGGTCTCAAATTTTTATACCATAAACTAGACACCTCAAGATTTAATTTGACATATCATACTCTTAATTTGGCCAAGAAACGAAGCGGGACTAAAATTCCCAAAAACTTCCAGAAACAACCCCTGCACAGGTGCGTTCTGGACAGTCCATTTTCATAGGATTCTACAGGGCTGTGTGAGACCCAGAATTTCTTCATATGTTAAGAAAACCTAGAGGACATCTCAAGCTTTAAAATGGCGTATGGAACGTCCCTATCGGACCTCTGTGGAGGGAGATATGCTCTCCCGAAGTTCGCCTAAATTCTGCCAATTCTACAAAAAATTCGCCAGAGTTTCCTTTGTTTTTCCTAAAATCCCCAAATTTTCAAATGCTCTCTAGTACCTCAAATGTACCTAATAACCAATGGGTGGCATACACAAGGACCAACAATGCCTTGGAGCACTTACAACCCAACTCAGTTTATATTTATTACACAGTTCATACCATATGGCTCACTTTATAATTTCTTAACTTGTTTCAATCACCAAAGTTCATTTACATGCAAATTTTCAACATACAATGGATCATAAACCTAAAATAGGCCTAAAGTCCTTCCATCATAGTACATCATGTATCAATTGTACAATTACAACATTTAACTTACATATTACAACTTACAACTTCAAACTTTAAATTACAACTTGAAACATAAACTCCAAATGACATATATAACTAACTAGACTTAGGCAAAATGACATAAACAAATATGACTATGAAACTCATCCCACATACATATGGAATGTTCATGTCCTAAGTCTAGCCTAGGCCAAATGGCCATCAAAATACAAAAAAGCAAGTCCTCCAATGACTCATCCTACGGGCTTCTTGCCCGCCGCTCCTGTACCACTGCTACCTCTTGAAATAAAGCCCCCAAGACGGGGTGAGATATACAAATATATCTCAGTAACCCAGAGATCCTGGAGAAAACTCTGCCCAATGGCTCACTTCGATGCATATAAATAATATAAAATAACCACTTTTCAAAACGGGATAAAGCAAGAGATTTAGAGAAACTGGGTGATGGGACGTAAATTCGTTCCCATCTAAGTCCATTTTGATGACAAAATACCATATGTTCCCTCATCTGATACGCAACTTCAGCATGAAAATCACTTGTTTTACACATTTGTGACAAAAACACAGTGGGGGAACGGATGGTAACATATTCCTTTAAAATATATTAAAAGGGGAACGAACTGAGACACATTTAATGCACCTGCTCCATTCATTTAATGCTTTTGTACACTTTGCAGGTAACGTAGAGTTAAAGACTTCTATAAAGCAAGGCGGTGCACCAACTGAGCAGCTGGAAATGTGAAAAGCAGAGAATCAAGAGTTCTCATTGGCTGAAAACAGAAGCAAAACATGGGAAGGTCTGCAAACAACAGCTAATCATCACCAAAAGATGTTCCATTCAGCAATTCACGCAAGCTTCACACTCTGCTGCCACAGTCCCGTCCCCTCATTCAAGCAACTAGCTCCAAAGGAATTACAGTCTTGCCACTCTTCTTCCAGCTATAAATTGGACCACCTTCACACAAAAACATCATCGAATCCTGAAGGGTTTGCAGTCCAAAAGGAAGAGATCACTTAGTAGTAGTTAGTAACTGAGTTTAATTTTAAGTTGTAACTGTAGTTAAGTGACAACCCCTCTTCTCTTCTCTGTAAACAACCATCAAGACTCCTCACGAGCAAATACTCATCTTTCTCCATTTTCTGTTTCTTTTTGTAAACTGTCTTTTAAATTAATATAAGTGTTTTTCTCTTTGTTATTATCGTTATCTCTTAACTGAATCTCGGATCTATGTGATCTCAGTTGAGAATAATTATGTTTAAACTATCAGCCATGAGCTGGACTATCTGTGGAACGGGTAAACTGTGAAACTCTTAAAGAACTTTTTTCAAAACTCTTGACCGAAGCTTTTTGTATATCTTTGGCTAAGTAAGCTATATTCATTGTGCGCCAATGGAAATTGGGTACATACTGAGAAAGGAACTTCCATAAGGAAGGGATTTCAGACAACTTAGCCATTGGGGGAAGGTAGATGTCATGGCAAAAACGCTACTGGTCACCTTAGGATAAGAGGCCAACTCATCCATTTTAAGGTTCTGAACTAAGTACCTGTCTTTCTCATCTTATTATACATTCTTAGGTTGCCAAAAGGCTAAATCAAGTGACATTTTTCCATTTTTCGCCTTTTAAGCATCATTTTGCTTAATAATTCACTCTAGGATCCTTTATGACCCTTAACACCATTTATTATTTTTCATTGATTCTTCCACTTTCCAACCACCACACAACCCATCTAAATACCATTTAACACTTGAAACATCATTCAAGCAATGTAAACAACTTCAATTCCCTAAACTTCCCTAAATGGCCAAATTGTTACCTATGTAATTCCAAGTGATTTCATTCAATTTTCAACCCTTCCACACTTCACACAATACCATTATATCAACATATAATCATCCAACTACTCACCAATAAAATCCTAACGCATTTTCAAAATTCAAGTCATGACACCTCAAAATGTTCTAAGTTACAAAATCATATTTTTCACCTAAAATTTTCATGGCATTTCTAGCTCTAACACCCCATTCTAAGACATTATCATCTACTACACATTTTCCATTTGAGCTCTCTAACATCACACATCAACAATTCAAGGTTTAGGGATCATAAATGTGATCCACAAATAAACCATGGAAATGGTGTAGAAACATACTCACAATCAAGGCTTGATACTCCTCCAAGACTTATCCAAGCAATGGAAGGCCAAATGACTCCATGAACATCAACTTTCCTCAACAAATTCGCAACTGATTTTGGCTTGGATCTCACCAAGGAGACGGTTTCAAGGCCAAAGAGTACTACCAATGGCTTTAGGAGGTGTTTTCCATCAAGTTTCAAGACAAAAATCGATGGATTCGGTGGAGAAATGACCAAGTTATGGTGAATTGAAAATTTTGCACAAAGATGGTGGTGGAGGGCTGTTGGCGCGGGTTTGCAAGGGGAAAGGGGAGAGAAGATGATGATGAATAGTGAGGGGATGATGTGGCTTAAGTGGATTTGAGTGGGGTGGGTCCCACCGCCACTTCACGCAATCTAAAACTAACTCGAATTTCCCTCCGATTTCACTAAACGTCCACAAATTCAAAACCTATTTAGAAACTCTAATTTTTAATATTAACCATTCTCCTTTAATGATACTTGATCAGATGAATCCTGAGTTTTCTGGTCGTTTGGGAAAAATGTTGTTTTAGGCTGTTGCGCGCGTCGTTGGCACGCTTCCCCAAACTAACTTATTTCCATCAAATTTCATCAAAAATTATATTTCCTTGCTCTATGAATCATTTATAACTTATTTTCAAACCCAGAGCTCAAAACTCAATCGGCACGTTTTACGGTGCAATCGTACTGCGGTATTTTACCCGGTAAAAATATTATTCACTGATTTATAAAACTTGCCTAAACATTCAATTTTTCGTTTTGAATCCTTTTTCAGGGTTATTTTTACCATCTGAGACCTTCTACTCAATTTTTATCTTCCTAGGGTTGCGTGTTGGCTAATTATCGTTTTGCCATTTCTTTGTATTTTGGCCTAATCTTCAGGATTTTCACTAATCTTTCACTTAATTACTCATTTAATATTTTAATACTTAATTTAGAATTGCGAGGTGTTATACATAACAGATACATTGAAACCTGAAATTGATTTGGGGATTTTGAGAAACAAGCTTTTAGTTATCTATTGACACAAAAATTGTTTGAAATCGTTTCCTATAGTGAAGAAATTTCGTTCATGAATGTATTGTTTCGAAATATAGGGTTCATATTATGAAATTTTCAATCTTTCTTTAAATTGATATTGTTTCATTGATGTAAAACGAAAATTGGTTTGAAGGTTTTAGTTCCCCTGTTATTTTTTCACTGTTTTATGTTGTTTTTAATACGAAAATAACATATTTTTGTGCCAAGAAAAACAGTGACCCATAGCTTGAAAAATCACTTTTTAAACTTCCAAAATTTCTCAAAAATGGCTCAAAAATATGTTTTTTTAGATAGATTTTATTAAAATCTCGTTGGTTTGTTGTTAATGAGTTGTTTGTGATGGAAATCGCTCAAAAATATGCTATCTTTTTTTAGTTTTGATGAAGCTCCCATGGAGAAATCCAATTTCGAGTAGTCAACCTGCCAAGGGAAAAAGAAAACATTGCAATAAAAGAATCTCAAGAAATCCTAGGGGTAAGGGAGAGATTGTGATTCCATTGTTTAAAATCCTGATCGAAAACTAATGGATTTAGACGGATTATAAAATAATCCTTTAAAATCATAATCGAATACCACATGAATTTTTCAATCCATTAAAATCCTAATTGAATACCAACGAATTTTTTTGTCCAAAAATAATCCATTAAAATCCTTTGAAATCTCAATCCAATACACCCCCAAAGTTTGGTCTGACCTATATTCAAAAAACAAAAGTTTTGACCTAGGCCTGTTTAAGTTTATTAAACATTCAATAATTAAAAAAATAATGAAAATAATATTACTTTATTATTTAAAATTATTAAAATAATAATTTAATTATTTTATTTAAAATAAATATTATGATATATGTCTGTATATAAGTTTATAGGCCCGACATATAAAAGAAGGCCTATGACCTGCTTTCTAAATAAGCTTTTTTTGAAGCCTGAACCTATTTTATTTGACTCTATTTAATAGGCCGAGCCATAGGTCCCTGTTAGATTGGCTGACCTATTTACAACCCTAATTATGGAGAAAAAAGAAGAGAAAAAAAAAACACATGAATACAATTATTTCATTTAAAATAACACCAAATTATCTCGTTTAAGATGACAAATATTTTTTTTTTATTATATAAAATTTTGTGCTGGCTTTATTGATGGACAATGAGACTAAATCATTTAATACGACAGACATAAAGTCTTATTATATAGTATTAAAACATGAGAGGTTATATTAATAATCATTTTTTTTACAATCATTTTTATTATCGTTTGATCAAGATTAAATCAATGATTATAAAATGGCAACAAAAGAAAAATCATTGATTTGATTTCGACCTAACAGTAATAAAAATAATTGTAAGAGATGTGAAACCAATGCGCTTAGAAGGAAGAGTTCATTTATACAAGAGTTTTGATGATAACAAACAAGCATAGAAGCGACGTCAAAGACAATACAACTCGCAACAATCAAAAGTCCACGGAAGCAATTCAAACAAGACAACAAGAGAAAATCATTCAACAATCAAGATCAAGATAGAAACATGCTCTTGAGAGCTTAGATCTAAATGTAAAGGTAATTGATTAATGATGCATAAATGAGCTCAAAGGATATTTAACTCTATGCATGCATTATCCATGTCATCAATCACTTGAAAGCTTCAATTATTATGAAAAAGACCCTTGACATATTTCGTAACCTCAAAACATGCTTTACAAGTCAAGGAAATACATTAAAAGTGATTAGAGACGAAAAGGAATGCATTACAACTCATAAAACTGCATCATTGATATTCTGTCAAGAAAGTATTCGAATACTTTCTTGATGGTATTCGAATACTTGTGACGAGAACAAAGTATTCGAATACCTTAAGAAAAGTATTCAAATACTTACTGGATAGTAAGCTGTGTATCGACTAGTTTCGTCCCAACACCTATATAAACTCATCTATTACGAACCAGCAAGCCAAGTTTTACTGTTCCATTGATTTTGCAATCATTCTTGATCATTCTCATTGATTTAAAACCATTCATTGCTTGTTCTTTCTCATTTTGATCATAAAACTCCTTTGAGCTCTATTCTTGTGTCATTGATCAATACCCATAAGCTTCAACTTGTATAATCTGTACTTTCAGAGTACAAATCCATTTCTAAACACTCTCATTCTGTTTATTTGAGTTGAGGGTAGTGAGACCCTAGTGTAAAGGTTGCTCATAGCCTAAGAAAGTGAGTGGAAGTGTAAGGGTTTCAAGAACCAAAAGTCTTGAAGGTTGTAGTGGTTTATCAAGCACCCTTGAAGCTTGATCATTAGTGGAAAGTTGAACGAGCGACTTCAATCTGGACGTAGGTCACGGTGGTGGTGACCGAACCAGGATATATAGTGTTTGCAATATCTCTAACCCTTTATCTCATTACATTAGCATTATTTTATCACTTGAGCTTATTTAGATTTACGCTTTGCATATTATTTGCTTGTATTGATTTATATTCTCTTAGCTTTACTTGTGTATAAATCATATTAATTCAGGAAAATATTTTCAAGAAAGAAAGTGAGGCATTTTGCGAAAATATTTTTAAAACTCAATTCACCCCCCTCTTGAGTTTAAGGCCACTTGTCCAACAATTGGTATCAGAGCTTGGACTCTTGTTTAAAGAGCTTAACCGCTTCAAGAGTAAAGATGGCCTCTTTGAACAATGATATGCCTCTTGAGGGAACTTCAACCACAAGACCTCCTTTCTTTAATGGCACCGATTATGCTTATTGGAAAAGTAGAATGCAAATTTTTCTTGAGTCAATTGATTTAAGAGTTTGGAACATTGTTGTTGAGGGATGTAAGAACTCGCACCGTTAATTAAGGAAGTTAATTAATTAATTATGAGAGATTAGGAAATAATTCCATAATTGACCTTAATAATTATGAGAAGGCTTAAATAAATATAGAAAGTAATTAATAATGCTGAAAGTCGCTTTTCTTACGAAAAGTGCAGATATCGGTTCTGCTACTCGGTATAAATGTGTACCGATGAAGTATCCGAAAAATTATAATAAGTGTGAGAATATTACTAGAATATTATATAGGACGTGTAAAACGAGTTTCAAGTCAAAATAATGAGAACTGGTGCCAGAACTGATACTGGCTATGGAAAAGCGCGTACCGGAAAGGTGCTGCGAAAATAAAATAAAAATATGAGAAATCTTAGAAAAATGAGTAGGTTCAGAATCCTAAGTTTGGGATTAAAATGCTAAGCGTAGCATTTAGCGCTAATACAGTGCGATTAAGACTTAAGTGGCCTATATAAGGTCATGGCACACATTTCTAAGTCAGATTTTTTGTGCCTCCTACGTGAAATTCTGAGAGCTTGGCTGCTGCCACCCTTCGCCTTGGTCACCTTGCATGAGAAAAACCTCCAAGCCACCTCCTTTCTTGGATTTCTTCACCTCTAAACAAGTAAACACTTGGGTGTGAGCATTGGTGAAGGTGAAAGGTGTTATCTTCTGAGTTGAGGGTGTTGTCTTGTGTGAGGGGGTGGGGTTGGGTTCTTGGGTTGAGTTGTTGGAGCTTTGTCTTGGTTGTGGGAGCTTCAAGTGGTGACCTTTCTGAAGAAAGGAACCACCTTGAAGTGGATTTTCGTGGCCCTTTGGTTGCTGCTTTGTGGAGTGGCATTGGAAGCTCCAAATCACTGCCTTTCACTGTTTTGAGAGCTTGGTAAACATACTCAACCTTTGATCATGAGTTTTGATGGTTAAAAGTGGAGTCTTGGCATGTTTAATGAGTTAAATGAGTAACCAATCAGTATATGAGCTTAAAAGAGAGTAAAAATGCATACTTGAAGGTCTGAAAGTGTTAAAAGTTGAACCTTTACGAAAAACTCTTAAAAATTGCATTTTTGGCTTACTGTCGCAAAATATCCCGATATTGGAAAACCAATATGCGGATATTGATATCCGGATATTGATATCCGATATTGATATCCGGATATTCCTCCAGAAATATCCCGATATCGATATCCCGATATTCCTTTGGCAATATCCCGATAATTTGGTCTGGACAGTAACAAACCTGCTTTTAGTAAAAATTCGATATCTTGAGCTACAGAGCTCCAAATTGAGTGTCGTTTGAACCCATGTGAATCTAACACATAGGGATACAACTCTGTAAAATTTAGTAGCCATAGGATAAGTGGTCTGATCGCAGTATCAATTTTAAGTCGCGTTTTGATTGCTGGAAATTCCGTTTGCAGCAGTCACCTTGCGTAAAACATAACCTGAGTTATACAACTCCGATTGAGACATATAATATGTCGTTGTAAAGCTGGAGATGTCTAGTTTAACATATTAAAATCTTAGAATTTTCGGTAAAGATCTTCAATTAAAGCTTTAAAAAGAGTAAACGCAGTTTAATGCTTAAGGCTTTGAGAAAAGCTTACAATAAGCAAAAATAAGAAAGAAAACGTATTCCTTTTGACAGGAAATTATAGAGCATGAGTATTGATGATATTTCTGGTATAAACAGACTGTGATTGTTCTGTTTGATGACTTTGAGCTAGTGTGGACTCTTGGCTTGGATAGTTAGCTTGCAAGGTAAGCTTTCGTGTCCTCGGTTTAGCCATTATTGGTTCCACCATGTCCCATGGGGGGATGGTTTATATGCATGATGTTGTTTTCATGTATTATTTTGATAAATGCGATTGAGCTGTTATATGCGAGTGCCTTTATGATATGCATGTGGTGTTCCACCTATACGGTAAGCTTGAGTATGTGGAGACATACAAGATGGTGAGGCTGTGGATGAGGTGCAAGCGGTGTTCCTTGTACTTATTGTGGGGTTGTAGACGTACGTCCTGCATTTCTCTGGCCAGTAGAATAGTTAAAACACACATGGCATGAATATCTGTTGCACTGCATAGTTTTGGAACTTATACTGTTAAATGCTTTTGAACTTATATTGCACATGTAAGTGAGCTTGGGGTGGAAGATCCTTGAGGACCCCTTGTCTTACTGAGATTTCTGTTTAGAGATCTCACCCCACGTTTGGGGCACATATTTCGGGTTCAGGTAATGCGGGGGTTGAGACCTCTAGCGGCAGGAGGCCAAAGCTTAGCTGATATTGCTGTTTATATGATTATTATGCTTGGATGCTAGATTATGCTTGTTGCTACTTGCTGTTAGCTTTATGATTATATTGCTATTGTTGTTGAGACCTTGTTTGGCTATGTTGCCTTATTTGGTGAGCATGGGGATTGTCCATGCCACATTGATTGACTATGTCTTTGTTAGATGTGAGTTGTAATAATGTATCAGGATTATGTCCGGACTACGTGTTGTAGTTCCGTGATTTTAGATACTCACTGTTAATTATATATTGAGGTATTTCAATTAGCTGTCTTTTGCAATTTACATACAGGCAATGTTTTGAAAGAGGATTTTAATAATCAACTTGGCTAATGATAATGACGTCATAATTGAAAAGAAAAAGATATTCCGCATTTTTAATTAAGTGTGGCTTAATACGATGACATGCTAACAAACCGAGTATACACGGGGTGTTACAAGGGATATCAAGTTCCCGCTAAAAAGGATGAAAGCAATAACGATGTTCCAAAGAAAGTAAAGGAATTTTCCGAAGAAGAAATTAAAGAAGAAAATTGGAATGTTAAGGCTAGAAATTTGATTAGCAATGCTTTAGATAGAGATGAATATTTTCGTGTAGCTTCTTGCAAAACCGCAAAAGAAATGTGGGATGTACTTGAAGTAACACATGAAGGAACTGGTGAAGTTAAAATCTCTAAAGTTCTTGGATTGACTAGAGAATTTGAATTATTTGAAATGAATGATGGTGAAACTATCCAAAACATGCAAAAGAGATTTACTCATATTATTACTCATTTGGATGCATTAGGAGCTTCATACAATAATTTTCAATTGGTAACTAAAGTTTTGAGAAGCTTGAATAAGGAATGGCAACCTAAGGTGACGGCTATTTGTGAATCAAAAGACTTGAAGAATATGTCCAATACTACACTCTTTGGAAAGCTCCAAGAGCATGAGTTAGAATTAGCAAGACTAACTTTGAAAGAGCAAGCCACGAAGAAAAGCAAAGGATTAGCTTTACAAGCCACTAGCTCCAAATCTCAAGTGGATGAGGAAAAAGAAAAAGAGCTCTCCGATGATGAATTAGATGAAGATGAAATGAGCTTCTTCGTGAAAAAGTATGGAAAATTCTTCAAGAAAAAGAACTTTCAAAGAAGACCCCCAATTCCTCCAAGGATAAGATTCAAGGATGAAGGAGCTTCTCAACCTCCTCATACATGTTATGAATGTGGAAAAACCGGACACTTCAAAGCCGATTGCCCTACGCTTCAAAAGAAAGAAAAGAGTGACAAGGATCAATTCAAGGATAAGAAAAACTATAAAAAGAAGGCGTATGCGGCTTGGGATGAAGATTCACGCTCCTCCGATGATTCAAGCAATGAAGAAGCAAATGTATGTTTCTTGCAAGATTCCAAAGCCTCAAATGAGATAAGCAAAGGAATGCAACATATGTGTTTAATGACAACGGAAAATGGCAATGAGTCGGAATCCGAGGTAAACTCTACTTGCTCTACTATATCTCCTTCATATGATGAATTGCACAATTTATTTGATGAATTACATAATGAATCTTAAGAGCATGTTAAATCTCTTAGAGAATTAAGAAACACCATTGCCTCTTTAGAAAAACAAATTGCATGCTTAAACAAAGAAGTAAAAGAGCTCAAGGATGAAAATGAAACACTTAAGTTGATTGATGCTAGTGCAAATTGCATTAAATGTTTATCATCAAATGATCATGCATCATCATCATCATGCACTTCATGTGAAAAACTAAAAAGTGAAATTGATGATTTAAACAATGTGCTAAGCAAGTTTACATGTGGTAGAGATAACTTAAATGTATTGCTTGGAAAACAAAGATGTATGTTCAACAAATCCGGCTTAGGATTCAATACTAACATACAAGAAAAATTTTATAAGAACTTTTTCATATCACCAAATTACATGACTAGTAGTCCTTTTATTAAATGCTATCATTGTGGAGGAAAAGGACATAGTGCATCAACATGTAAGATTAGAAAAAATAGAATTAGTGGTCAAAAGAAAGTATGGGTCCCTAAGGGAACTAGATCCATGGCTAACACACAAGGACCCAAACAAATTTGGGTACCAAAGATTAAATGTTAAATTTGTTTTGTAGGTGTTCTTGAAGAGTGTCTCATCTAAATGGGTATTGGATAGTGGTTGCTCAAGACATATGACAGGAGACATTACCAAATTCCTCTCAATTACAAGAAAGGAACATGAACATGTATCTTACGGAGATAATAACAAAGGAAAAGTTCTTGCCATTGGGAAAGTTGGTAACTCCTCATCAACTTGTATAGAAAATGTTTTACTTGTTGATGATCTTAGACATAACTTGCTTAGTATTAGTCAATTATGTGACAAAGATTTTAAGGTTTTTTTTTCTGCTAAATGTTTCAAAATTGAAAGTTTAAATGATGGGCAAGTTAAGTTTAAATGCTATAGAGTTGATAATATCTATATGGTTGATCTAGATGGTATGTCTTCAAATGACGATAGTTGCTTGGTTAGTAAAGAAAATGATTCATGGTTATGGCATAAAAGAATTGCACACATTAGCATGAGTCACTTAAATAAGTTGATCTCTAAAGACTTAGTAATTGGTCTTCCAAAGCTTAAATTTCAAAATGACAAATTATGTGATGCATGTGTAATGGGAAAGCAATTAAAGGCTTCTTTCAAATCAAAGATATTGTTTCAACTACTAGGCCTTTACAACTTTTACACATGAATCTTTTTGGACCTACACAAACTATGAGCTTTGGTGGCAATTACTATGATTTTGTCATTGTGGATGATTTTTCTCGCTTTACATGGACTTTATTTCTTGCTCATAAAAGCGAAGCTTTTCAAGCATTTAGAAAACTAGCCAAGTTTCTTCAAAATGAAAAATCTTTGAATATTGTCTCTATTAGAAGTTATCATGGGGGAGAATTTGAAAATCAAGACTTTGAAACCTTTTGTGATGAAAATGGAATTCAACATAATTTTTCCACTCCTAGGACTCCACAACAAAATGGAGTTGTAGAAAGGAAAAATCGTGTCTTGCAAGAGCTTGCAAGGACAATGATAAATGAAGATAATCTTCCAAAATATTTTTGGGCGGATGCCGTAAGCACCGCTTGCTATGTTATGAACCGTGCTTTAATTAGGCAAATTTTAAAGAAAAACCCCCTATGAACTTTACAAAGGAAGAAAACCAAACATTTCACATTTTCATATTTTTTGTTGCAAATGTTTTGTTTTGAATAATGGAAAGGATAATCTTGGCAAGTTTGATTCAAAATCCGATGAAGGTATATTTCTAGGATATTCACTCACAAGTAAAGCATTTAGAACCTATAACAAAAGAACCATGGTAATTGAAGAATCAATTCATGTGATATTTGATGAGACTAACTCCTCCTTGTCTAGAAAAGAAATGTGTGATGATGATATTGTAAAAATTCTGGGCAACATGAATTTAAATGACAAAAAGCAAGAAGATGAACACAAAAAGAATGAGCAAAATCAAAATGAAGGAACCTCACAAGCCAACAAAGAAGAACGTGATCTACCAAAGGATTGGAGAACGGCAAAAGGTCACCCAATTGATGCGGTAATAGGTGACATGTCAAAAGGGGTAACCACTAGAAATTCTATTAGAAATATTTGCAATCATTTAGCATTTGTTTCTCAAATTGAACCTAGTACCATTGACGAAGCAATTATAGATGAACATTGGCTCTTGGCAATGCAAGAAGAATTAAATCAATTTAAAAGAAACCAAGTGTGGGAACTTGTGCCAAGACCCAATGATTACTCAATAATTGGCACTAAATGGGTCTTCAGGAACAAGCTTGATGAAAATGGAATAATAACTAGAAATAAAGCTAGGCTTGTTGCTAAAGGATATAATCAAGAAGAAGGAATTGACTTTGATGAAACATATGCTCTCATTGCTAGATTAGAAGCCATAAGATTATTGCTTGCAGTTGCATGTATGATGGACTTCAAATTATTTCAAATGGATATTAAAAGTGCTTTCTTAAATGGATATATTCAAGAAGAAGTTTATGTTGATCAAACACCCAATTTTGAAAATCATGACTTGCCCAACCATGTTTTTAAACTTAAAAAGGCATTATATGGTTTAAAGCAAGCTCCAAGAGCTTGGTATGAAAGGTTAAGCAAGTTCGTTTTAGAACAAGGTTTTGAGACAGGAAAGGTTGATACAACACTTTTCATAAAAAGGAAAAATAATCACATTTTTCTTGTTCAAATATATGTTGATGATATTATATTTGGTGCTACTAACATTAAATTATGTGAAGAGCTTGCTAATCTCATGAAAAGTGAGTTTGAGATGTCAATGATGGGTGAACTCAACTTCTTCCTTGAACTTCAAATCAAACGAGAAAGATGGAATCTTCATCAATCAAGGCAAATATTGTAAGGAATTGCTTAAGAAGTTTGGGATGGAGAATTCAAAAGCTATTGACACTCCTATGAGTACATTTGTACGTTAGACAAGGATGAAGGAGGTAAACCCGTTGAAATCACAAAATATCGAGGTATGATTGGCTTACTTCTTTACTTAACCGCAAGTAGGCCGGATATTATGTTTAGTGTGTGCATGTGTGCTAGATTTCAAGCTAATCCTAAAGAATCACACTTAAGTGCCGTAATTTTTTTTTTTGAAATATCTTATAGGCACTACACAATTGGGGCTATGGTACCCAAAGGGTGCTCCATGTGAGCTTATAGGTTATTCTGATTCCGACTTTGCCGGTTGCAAATTGGATAGGAAAAGCACTAGTGGCACTTGCCACTTCCTTGGATGTTCACTAGTTTCTTGGCATAGCAAGAAACAAAATAGTGTGGCATTGTCCACGGCCGAAGCGGAATATGTGGCGGCCGGTAGTTGTTGTGCACAAATTATTTGGATGAAACAACAACTTAAGGACTTTGGACTTGAACTTGATCATATCCCAATTAGGTGTGACAACACTAGTGCTATCAACCTAACCAAAAATCCCATCATGCACTCAAGAACTAAACATATTGATATACCATATACGTCATCACTTTAAAAGAGATCATGTGCAAAATGGTGATTGTGTTTTAGAACATGTTGAATCCTCCAAGCAATTGGCGGATATTTTTACAAAACCTCTTTCGAAGGATGTCTTCACCAACCTAAGACGAGAAATTGGCTTAATTGATCCATCTTGCTTGTAAATGTGTATGCTTCAACCCTTATCCTATCTTGATCACTAACTTGAGCGTCAGAGCTTTCCCCAAAGTTTATTTGCAGGTACTTTATGTACTTGATATCTTGGGAAGAATATTGGAATAATTAACTTGGGTAAATGTAAGCTTTTAATGTTGAAGTTCCAATCACACTTTTGCAGGTAAGCATATTAAGGTAACTTATCATTATACATGGATTTAATCATGATATGCTTCAATCATTACTCATTTGAATGTTTATAACATGAAAAATTTGCAAAAATCAGTTCTGTCCCTGTCCATTTACTGCATTATGTACTGCAATATCCGAATACTTTTTCAAAAGTATTCGAATACTTTCATTGTCCAAAAAGTATTTGAATACCATTCGAATACTTTGCTCTCATAGAAAGTATTCGAATACCATTCGAAAAGTATTGAATACTCCTGCATTTATTGCTCTAATTTGGGTTTTTATTCGGATACCCCACCCCTCATTTCACAAATCATCCGAACCCTAAAACTCTTCTCCTCGTTCTCCACTCCTTCACTCCTCCCAGGTATGTTCTTCTGCACCAATCTTTCACTTTATTTTTATTTTTTTCGTTTGAATGTTAAACTATATGCATACATTCTGTTAGAGTTTAGGGATTGAACCATTAAGTCTGAACCGTAACTTAGTTTTCTTTGATTCCTCCATCAAATACTCTAGGTCTGATGTGTATACATAAAAATATAATACATGCATCTATTTTCGTTCTGATCCTGT
Source organism: Gastrolobium bilobum (assembly GCF_033153095.1). NCBI lineage: Eukaryota > Viridiplantae > Streptophyta > Magnoliopsida > Fabales > Fabaceae > Gastrolobium > Gastrolobium bilobum. The sequence continues at coordinate 79,037 of NW_026899735.1, read as the reverse complement.
ATTGTAGTCGTTGTTCTTTCAAGCTTTGGTTCATCCTCACGAACATCTCATATTTATTGGGCTTCTGATGCATGAGTAGTTGAATACTGTTGAACAGTATTCGAATACTTCTCCTTCGAGGAAAATATTCGAATACCATTCGAAAAGTATTCGAATACCTCTTCCAAAGAGAGTATTCGAATACCAGTCAAGAAGTAGTCGAATACTTAGGCAAAAGTATCCGAATACTCATAAAATTATTCGAATACTTACTTCTACAGTATGCTTTTCTGCTATTTTTCTGGTGCTGCATTTGTGAATTTTTGGTTTCTTTATAATCTCTAACTGCCTATCCATTCTGTCAACATATTATCATCACACAGAATCACTCTACATTATTTTCGATTGATTTATGCTTGATTCTGTCTAATTACTCTTTCTTGTGGGTTCTAATTCTTCAGGTACCCTCATGGCTAGCTTATCCACTCCGCATCAGACTCGCTCGAAGTCTATCCCTGATCTTCCCAATGCTAAGGCCTCTGACTTTACCCGCTATTTCCCTAATGACAGTGCTCGGCAGAAGAAGTTTGCCACCTACTATCTCCGCAGACGCATTATTGAACCGAAATATCTTGATTCTGCATTCTTTACGGAGCAAGGCTTTGAGATCACCACCATTCTTGAGCGGGTCCATCTGTTGGGATTTGTAGAGCTTCATCGCCCATATATTAAGCCCATGGTTCGGGCCTTTTTATCAAAGCATGTCCTACAACACTCTTGTGCTGCAATCCAAGGTGAAGGATGTCACCATCAAGATATATCCACAGGATTGGACCAACCTTATTGGTTTTGTTCGCTTTGGGGATCTTGAGTTTGATGGCTCTTATTATCGTAGCTATGAGGAGTACCAGAGAGAAGACTTCATCTGATCCATTGTTAGAGAAGGCATTTACAAGCCTGGCATGGTCAAGTTCTCTCCATTATGTCTGAAAGTGCCCAACTGAATCCTACACTATCTTGTCACCCATGTCATCTCACCTTGCAGAGGTAATCATGCTGTGGTGCTTAACACTGATCTGTTTTTTATGTGGGCTATTCTTCATAGGGCGACCATCTATTGGCCTGATACTATATGACGCATCATGCTCACCGTTCATCATCATCAGACTTCTCCTCTTCCATTTCCTATGCTGGTTCAGGCTATCATGGAGTACAGCCAGGTCCCCATGATTGGGGAGGCAAAGACCACACTGAAAGACAATCATCGAATTGCAGGCACACAACTGAAAAAGTGTAGCCTTCGCCAGATACCAGGCGAATGGGTATACTTATCCACTGCTCCTACTGCTGATCCTATGGATGAGGATGCTCCTGTTCATGATGATGCTATTCCTGTTGCTGCTACTGCTAATGCTTCTACTACTGCGGATTCCTCTATCCCTCAGGCTCCTCCTCGTGCACATGACCGACGTCCTTGCACTCTCGACGATGTCATGGACTATCTAGTTGACATGAAGGAAGCCATGGGCAGTCGTCTCACCCGCATCGAGCGTCATCTTGGCCTGCTTAACACCTATGACGGTGCTGAGGGATTTTCTCCTCCTGGCTCCCCAGAGATATGACACCTGTAGTCACTTTCGTTATGCATCGCTATCTTTTTTATGTCACTGACCTCTGATGCTGACTTTTACTTTCTGGGGTTTATTTATTTTATCTAGGTGGATGTTGATCTTTTTGATGACTATGACTTTATCTCTATCTTATGATGATTTGCATTTCAATTTCCTACTTGTTTTGCTTTGAATTATTTTTTTGTTTTTGATGTTGCCAAAGGGGGAGAAGCAATTGCAAATTGAGAAAAAGAATATAAACTAAGGTAAAAAGGGGGAGCACAATCATTAAAGGTAAAAACAAGGTAAATACATATCTAGAACTCCTCTTTTTCAACTATCCACATATTAAGCGGGAGTCCTAGTATCATCTTATCAAAATACATACTACGCTAACCCTTCTTCTCAATATGAGTTTGTCATCATCAAAAAAGGGAGATTCTGAAACTAATGCGCTTAAAATGAAGAGTTCATTTATACAAGAGTTTTGATGATAACAAATAAGCATAGAAGCGACGTCAAAGATAATACAACTCGCAATAATCAAAAGTCCAAGGAAGCAATTCAAACAAGACAACAAGAGAAAATCATTCAACACTCAAGATCAAGATAGAAACATGCTCTTGAGAGCTTAGATCTAAATGTAAAGGTAATTGATTAATGATGCATAAATGAGCTCAAAGGATATTTAACTCTATGCATGCATTATCCATGTCATCAATCACTTGAAAGCTTCAATTATTATGAAAAAGACCCTTGACATATTTCGTAACCTCAAAACATGCTTTACAAGTCAAGGAAATACATTAAAAGTGATTAGAGACGAAAAGGAATGCATTATGTAACAGCCCGTTACGTACCGGTATTGTTAACATTAATTATGATATTAAGCGCAGTTACAATCACAGCAGTTCATTTATAAAAACGAGAATAAATTTTTTTCGACTATTACGCGAGCATTTAAATCATAAAAAGGCGTAATAATTAAAAGCTGTGACCGTAACCGTAAACTCTTGCGGAAGACTTATTTAAACTGTTTTTATCACTTACGTTACTTATTATAAGTTACTAAGGAGTTCCCATAAACTCACTTAGCCAATTTCCAACTTTACGTTTTATACCAATTCGAACATGTTACACTCTAAGTTTTTCTGCGACCAAACCGATCGCAACCAACCCTACTTCTCAGATTATATCTTTGTGTTACTTAATTCCCTTTTTAACAAGCTAAAATACGCTCAATTCGGAGCTCATTTGCTCCGGTTATCGCCGTTTGAAGTTGGATAAGCAATTAGCCCAAACAACCCCAAAAACAGCCCAAACCACTCACTTTGCCCGAATTACTGCACTCAATCGACTCAACCATTTGCTCTCAAATTTTTATCCTACAAACTAGACATCTCAAACTTCATTTTGATATATCACACGCTTAATTTGACGGAGAAACGAAGCGGGAATTAATTTCCCAAATCCGGTCCAGAATCTGCCTCAGGTGCAGGGGCACATGGGCAGTCCGTGTTTCTCTATTTATTTCAGGCCGAAGATCAACCCAGAATTTCCTCAAATTTTGACACAAGGTAGAGGACATCTCAACCTTCAAAATGACGTATGGCACGTCCCTAGGGGACCTCTATAGAGGGAGATATGCTCTTCCGAAGTTCGCCTAAAATCTGCCAATTCTACAGAAAATTCGCCAGAGTTTCCTTTGTTTTTCCAATAATCCCAATTTGTAAAAGATCATTTAAAACCTCAATGTACCTAATAAACACATGATAATACAGTAATAATCCAATGGGTGGCACACACAAGGACCAACAACGCCTTGGGGCACTTACAACCCAATCCAGTTTATAGTTATTAAACATAGAGTCCATATTAATCATTCTTAAGTAGTTGCAATCACTAACACCTTTTTCATGCATATTTCCATCATACATATTATCATAACCTAAAATAGGCCTAAGGCCCTTCCATCATAGTTAGACATGCATCAATACTATTACAATATGGCTTTACAAATTACAACTTGAAACTAAAACTTCAAATTACATTCTTCTAAAATTTCAACTTAATTAAAAGACAACATAACCAAATACATCACTACTAGACTTAGGCAAAATGGCATGAACAAGATGCTAATGAAGCTACTAATAAATACAAATGACATGTTCATGCCCTAAGTATAACACCTCACAATTTTAAATCAAGTAATTAAAATATTAAGTGAGCAATCAAGTGATGGATTAGTGAAAATCCAAAAGATTAGGCCAAAATACAAAGAAAGGGCAAAACGGTAATTAGCCAACACGCAACCCTAGGAAGATAAAAATTGAGTAGAAGGTCTCAGATGGTAAAAATAACCCTGGAAATGGGTTCAGAACGAAAAATTGAGTGGACAGGCAAGTTTCAGAAAAATCAGTGAATAGTGTTTTTCGCGGGTAAAAATACCGCGGTACGATTGCACCGTAAAACGTGCCGATTGAGTTTTGAGCTCTAGGTTTCAAATATGAGTTGTAAATGTTTTTTTGAGTTAGGAAATATGATTTTGATGAAATTTGATGGAATTGAGTCATTTTGGGAAAAATTGATGAATAGTGATTTTCCGGTGTAAAAATACTGCGGTATAATTGTACCGATAAGCGTGAAAATTTTATCAGTATTTTTGGGAAACAAAAATATGACATGAACAAGAAAAATATGTAGGTCATGAATTTGTGGTTGAAATTAGGTGATTGATTAAAGTTAAAACGCGTGTGGGACCCGCCTGTGACTTAAGTGAGTCAAACTCACCTTTTTTTTCACACTTTCTCTCTCCTCCCTCTCTTCTCTCCCGCGTGCAGCAGCCCCTCCATGGCCAAGAATTGCTCAAGCTTTCTTTCTTCCATAACTTGGTCAAATCTCCACCGAATCCAACGATTTTTGTCTTGAAACTTGTTGGAAAACACCTCCTAAACACATTGGTACCACTCTTGAGCCTTGAAATCGCGTGTGTGAGGAGATCTTGGCCATTTACAGCTGCGGTTTTGGTGAGGAATTTTGTGTTCTTGGAGCTTCCAAGTGCTCCAATGGTGGAGTATAGTTAGGAGGAGCCTTGTACCTTCCATTTGGGTGAGTGTTCTTGCATTTTAAATGGTTGATGGTGATGATTTGATTTTGAAAACCTAAACTTTGATATGATGAATAGTGACGTTAGAGAGCTCAATTTGAAAATGTGTATTAGATGATAATGTGTTAGAATGATGTATTAAAGCTAGAAATGCGATGAAATTTATTGGTGAAAATTGATGAATTTAACTTAGAAAAATTTGATGATCATGATTTTGGACTTGTGAATTTTGGTGTTGAGACTTGTTTGATGAATTGTGGCATGATGGTATGATGATATGATAGGTTGTGTGAAGGTTGGAGTGATTAAAATTGAATGGAAATTCTTTGGAATGTCATAGGGCAAGATTCGAACCTTTGAGGAAAAATGAGTGAATTGATGATGAAAAATGATTTGGATGATGATTTGTGTAGTTATATAGTGCTTAGATGGGTTGTGTTGTGATTGGCAAGTGTTAGAATCAATGGAAAAATAATAAGTGGTTTAGTTGGCATAAATGAACCTAGAGCGAAATATTTAGCGAAACGATGCTTAAAAGACATAAAACGGCGAAACGACAGTTGAAATGGCCTTATGGCAACCCAAGGATGGGTACTAAAATGAGAAAGAAAATTTAGAAAAATAAATCTCACATTTACACTACAATGGCCGAACCATCAAGGGAAGATGGGGAGGATTTTTGTGTTTTTGCGTTTTGATACTATTTGACGAGTACTGATGGATGTACGTTATTGTATAGGTTGCCGTACATCGACCTGAATCCCGAATCTTGAATCAGTAAATTGCCCTTGGTCCGGGACCAAGTGGATTGAGGTAAGAAATTGGTTCATTGCATGTGTAATTATAAATTAACATGTATGGGTTGAACTGAGAGTGATTGGGAATGTCCTCTGTGTAGGCATTCCGCTGTGTACCGAGTTGAGGGATAAGCTGCTACGGAGCTTGTGGAAACACGAATTAAGGTAACCTCTTGGTACTGGGGCTTGTTCCCCTTTTCTGTTCCACCTTGCCAGTTGATGGCAACGGTAGGAAGTGTGTATGAATAGTATAGAACACATGAGCATGCATGCATTATTGCTATGAGTACTGCGGTACCGAGTCTCTGGCCAGTAGACAGTTTTATTAGCCTTCGGGCATTTTCGGACTTCCGCTGGATAGGTCTCCAGGAGGGAGTTCCAGTTGACTGCGGTCATGGTGTGTGATCCGGGTAGGAGCACACTAGGAATGTCTTTGGCGTTTTGGTTGGTTTGGGCATCATGGTTGTGGTTTCTGTGAACACACCTTGGATGATACCCATAGGCTTATATATGCCGAGGGCGTACGTGGAATTGGGGTTACCATCCCGTATCGTCGTATTTTGTTTTCTTTATATTCCCCATTCTCTAAATCCCTTGCTATACCCCGTTTTCAAAGTGGTTGTTGTATTCTATTGATATGCATCGAAGTGAACCATTGGGTGGAGTTTTCTCCAGAACCTCTTGGTTACTGAGATATATTCGTATATCTCACCCCGTCTCGGGGCATTTATTTCAGGAGGTAGCAGTGGAGCAGGAGCCTCGGGCAAGAGGCCCGCAGAGTGAGCGCTGGAGCGCTTCATATTTTGCATTTTGTTGGCCGTGTGGCCTAGGCTAGACTTAGGGCATGAACATGTCATTTGTATTTATTAGTAGCTTCATTAGCATCTTGTTCATGCCATTTTGCCTAAGTCTAGTAGTGATGTATTTGGTTATGTTGTCTTTTAAATTAAGTTGAAATTTTAGAAGAATGTAATTTGAAGTTTTAGTTTCAAGTTGTAATTTGTAAAGCCATATTGTAATAGTATTGATGCATGTCTAATTATGATGGAAGGGCCTTAGGCCTATTTTAGGTTATGATAATATGTATGATGGAAATATGCATGAAAAAAGTGTTAGTGATTGCAACTACTTAAGAATGATTAATATGGACTCTATGTTTAATAACTATAAACTGGATTGGGTTGTAAGTGCCCCAAGGCGTTGTTGGTCCTTGTGTGTGCCACCCATTGGATTATTACTGTATTATCATGTGTTTATTAGGTACATTTGAGGTTTAAATGATCTTTTACAAATTTGGGATTATTGGAAAAACAAAGGAAACTCTGGCGAATTTTCTGTAGAATTGGCAGATTTTAGGCGAACTTCGGGAGAGCATATCTCCCTCCATAGAAGTCCCCTAGGGACTTGCCATACGCCATTTTGAAGGTTAAGATGTCCTCTACCTTGTGTCAAAATTTAAGGAAATTATGGGTTGATCTTCGGCCTGAAAAAAATAGAGAAACACGGACTGCCCATGTGCCCCTGCACCTGAGGCAGATTCTGGACCGGATTTGGGAAATTAATTCCCGCTTCGTTTCTCCGCCAAATTAAGCGTGTGATATATCAAAATGAAGTTTTAGATGTCTAGTTTGTGGGATAAAAATTTGAGAGCAAATGGTTGAGCGGATTGAGTGCAGTAATTCGAGTAATGTGAGTGGTTTGGAGCTGTTTTTGGGGTTGTTTGGGCTAATTGCTTATCCAACTTCAAACGGCGATAACCGGAGCAAATGAGCTCCGAATTGAGCGTATGATAGCTTGTTAAAAAGGGAATTAAGTAATACAAAAATATAATCTGAGAAGAAGGGTTGGTTGCGATCGGTTTGGTCGCAGAAAAATTTAGAGTGAAACATGTTCGAATTGGTAAAAATGTAAAGTTGGAAATAGGCTAAGTGAGTTTATGGGAACTCCTTAGTAACTCATAATAAATGATGTAAGTTATAAAAATAGTTGAAATAAGTCTTCCGCAAGAGTTACGGTTACGGTCACAGCTTTTAATTATTACGCCTTTTTATGATTTAAATGCTCGCGTAATAGTCGGAAAAAATTTATTCTCGTTTTTTTAAATGAACTGCTGTGATTGTAACTGCGCTTAATATCATAATTAATGTTAACAATACCGGTACGTAACGGGCTGTTACACTAAGTCTAGCCTAGGCCACACGGCCAACAAAATGCAAAATAAGAAACGCTCCATCGCTCACTCTGCGGGCCTCTTGCCCGAGGCTCCTGCTCCACTGCTACCTCCTGAAATAAATGCCCCGAGACGGGGTGAGATATACGAATATATCTCAGTAACCAAGAGGTTCTGGAGAAAACTCCACCCAATGGTTCACTTCGATGCATATCAATAGAATACAACAACCACTTTGAAAACGGGATATAGCAAGGGATTTAGAGAATGGGGAATATAAAGAAAACAAAATACGACGATACGGGATGGTAACCCCAATTCCACGTACGCCCTCGGCATATATAAGCCTATGGGTATCATCCAAGGTGTGTTCACAGAAACCACAACCATGATGCCCAAACCAACCAAAACGCCAAAGACATTCCTAGTGTGCTCCTACCCGGATCACACACCATGACCGCAGTCAACTGGAACTCCCTCCTGGAGACCTATCCAGCGGAAGTCCGAAAATGCCCGAAGGCTAATAAAACTGTCTACTGGCCAGAGACTCGGTACATAAGTACCCATAGCAATAATGCATGCATGCTCATGTGTTCTATACTATTCATACACACTTCCTACCGTTGCCATCAACTGGCAAGGTGGAACAGAAAAGGGGAACAAGCCCCAGTACCAAGAGGTTACCTTAATTCGTGTTTCCACAAGCTCCGCAGCAGCTTATCCCTCAACTCGGTACACAGCGGAATGCCTACACAGAGGACATTCCCAATCACTCTCAGTTCAACCCATACATGTTAATTTATAATTACACATGTAATGAACCAATTTCTTACCTCAATCCACTTGGTCCCGGACCAAGGGCAATTCACTGATTCAAGATTCGGGATTCAGGTCGACGTACGGCAACCTATACAATAACGTACATCCATCAGTACTCGTCAAATAGTATCAAAACGCAAAAACACAAACATCCTCCCCATCCTCCCTTGATGGTTCGGCCATTGTAGTGTAAATGTGAGATTTATTTTTCTAAATTTTCTTTCTCATTTTGTTACGTCTCATTAGGTTGTCAATAGGCCGGTTCAAGTGCCGGTTCGTCATTTTCGCGTCGAATTACATCAAAACGCGAAAATCGCCAAATCACCCCTTTTCCCCTTGGAGGTTCGGCCATGTAGGTGCAAATTTGAGATTTATTTTCCTAAATTTGCTTTCTCATTTTATAACACTCCCTTAGGTTGTTTAGAGGCTAGTTCAATCGTCGTTTTTCCGTTTTTCGACATTTACGCATCGTTTTGCGAAATATTTCATTCTGGGCTCATTTAGGTTTCTAACACAATTCATTTTTCTCCATTGATTCAAACACTCTCCAAGCACAACACAACCCATCTAAGCACCATATAACTACACAATTCATTATCCAAACCATTTTTCAACATCAATTCCACAATCTTTCCTCAAAGAATCGAATTTTAACCTATGGCATTCCAAGGAATTTCCATACAACCTTAATCATTCCAACCATCATACATCCTATTATATCATCATACCATCATGCCACCATCCTCAAACAAGTCTCAACACCAAAATTCACAATTCCAAAATCATGATCATCAATTTTTCTAAGTTAAAAATCATCACATTTCACTTAAAATTTTCATTGCATTTCTAGCATTACTACATCATTTTAAGGCATTATCATCTAATAGACATTTTCCATTTGAGCTCTCTAACACAACACATCATAAAATCCCTCTTTAGGGTTCATAAACACAATTCACCAATCAACCATTGAAATGTTGAAATAACTTACCCAAATGCAAGGCAAATGACTCCTCCTAGGTATACTCCACCATTGGAGCATTCCAAAGCTCCATGAACACCAAATTCCACAAGTGAGCCGCGGCCTTTGAGGGGGAGGATCTCAAAATCCAGCCACTTTCACGACTCAAGGATAGCACCAATGGCTTTAGAAGGCAATTTCCAACAAATTTCAAGTTAAACTTTGTTGAATTTGGTTAGGATTTGAGTGATTTAGGTGGGAAGAAAATTTGAAAGAAAACTTGGAGAAAGAAGGAAGGGGGCTCGGTTTTTGGCTGAAGGAGGGGTGAAGGAGGTGATGAATAGTACTTTGATGAGGTGTTTTAAGTGAATTTTAAGTGGGGTGGGTCCCACGCCACCTCACGCGATTTAAAACGCGTCCAAACTCTCACTAAACGTCCGTAAATTCAAAACTTATTTAGAAACTCTAATTTTTAACATTAACTATTCTCCTTTAATTATGCTTGATCAGATGAATTAAGAGTTCTCCACTCGTTCGGAGAAAACACTGTTTTAAGCTATTACGCGCGCCATTGGCACGCTTCCCCAAACTGTCTTAATTTCATCGAATATCATAAGAAATCATATTTCCTAACTCATTAGACCATTTTTAACTCATATTTGAAACCTAGAGCTCAAAATTCCACTGGCACATTTTACGGTGCAACACGCAACACTATTCACTGATTTTTCTGAAACTTGCCTATCCACTCAATTTTTCGTTCTGAACCCATTTCCGGGGTTATTTTTACCATATGAGACCTTCTACTCAATTTTTATCTTCCTAGGGTTGCGTGTTGGCTAATTACCGTTTTGCCCTTTCTTTGTATTTTGGCCAAATCTTTAGGATTTTCACTAATCCATCACTTGATTGCTCACTTAATATTTTAATTACTTGATTTAAAATCGTGAGGTGTTATACATTACAACTCATAAAATTGCATTATTGATATTCTGTCAAGAAAGTATTCGAATACTTTCTTGATGGTATTCAAATACTTGTGATGAGAACAAAGTATTCGAATACCTTAAGAAAAGTATTCGAATACCAGACGAAGTATTCGAATACTTCACGAAAAGTATTCAAATACTTACTAGACAGTAAGCAGTGTAACGACTAGTTTCGTCCCAACACCTATATAAACTCATCTATTACAAACCAGCAAGCCAAGTTTTACTATTCCATTGATTTTGCAATCATTCTTGATCATTCTCATTGATTTAAAATCTTTCATTGCTTGTTCTTTCTCATTTTGATCATAAAACTCCTTTGAGCTCTATTCTTGTGTCATTGGTTAATACCCATAAGCTTCAACTTGTATAATCTGTACTTTCAGAGTACAAATCCACTTCTAAACACTCTCATTCTATTTATTTGAGTTGAGGGTAGTGAGACCCTAGTGTAAAGGTTGCTCATAGCCTAAGAAAGTGAGTGGAAGTGTAAGTGTTTCAAGAACCAAAAGTCTTGAAGGTTGTAGTGGTTTATCAAGCACCCTTGAAGCTTGATCATTAGTGGAAAGTTGAACGAGCGGCTTCAATCTGGACGTAGGTCACGGTGGTGGTGACCGAACCAGGATATATAGTGTTTGCAATCTCTCTAACCCTTTATCTCATTACATTAGCATTATTTGATTACTTGAGCTTATTTAGATTTTCGCTTTGCATATTATTTGCTTGTATTGATTTATATTCTCTTAGCCTTACTTGTGTATAAATCATATTAATTTAAGAAAATCTTTTTCAAGAAAGAAAGTGAGGCATTTTGCGAAAATATTTTTAAAACTCAATTCACCCCCCTCTTGAGTTTGACGCCACTTGTCCAACAAGAGATTGTAAGGAAAAATAGAAGTAAATATTACCTCCCTCTATTAAATATTAAAAAAAACACATCACTAACTTTTAAAGAAAAGGAAATGGCGAATTTATTGATTTGATTTTGATGTGTTATTAAGTAAATGAATTCTATATTATTATCTAATGATATGTTATTATAATATTTAATAAATTTAACAACAGATATGATATTATATTGTTAAATCATATGATAAATATCATTTCATGATAATATAATTTTTTTAGTGATGATATAGTTAAATAAGTTTTAAATTTATCAACTTTCATTTTTTATGTCATATGAAAAACTTGATAATGAATTATTAGTTTTAAATATTTAATGAATTTCTTCCAAAATATTGTTATTATTATTATTTATGAAATTCATTTTTTGAATGATTTGATAAAATTTTTAATGGTTAAACCTTGTTGCACAATGGATGCGTGCACGTTTACATACGTCCAGAGTATATAGCAGTAGGGATTAGTTTTATAACCGGCTCAAAGAATTAGAGTTTATGGAGATATCGGAGAGTCGACTTGCCTGAAAGAGGTAATTAGGGTCAGTATACCGAAAAATATATATAATAATAAATATATGATATTATTTTTGCACAAATTGTTTAAATTTAAATATTTAATTATTTTAAATTCAACGTATAAATATCTCTTACGCATTTGATGTGAGTTTTTTTTTATAGCCAACAGGGCCAGAGCCCAAAAAATAAAAACAAAGACAGAACACCAAAATAGAAACAAAAGCTACTGGATCACCAGAGCTCGCGGTCTTCCCACTCCAGTAAGATCAGCCAGATAAATAACGTGAATGCCAGGTGGTGGTTCTTCACAAAAAAGATATTACACATCCTCATCATGCTCCAAGATAAAATTTTCCATCCAATCCGCACAAGCATTTCCTTCCCTGAACGTGTGGTTGAAACTAATCGACCAATCTTTCTGAATCCATGCTCGTATCCAGAAATCAACTAACTCTCACGAGCTGCTGCACCGTGGGAGGTGAGCACAGTGATAACACAAGTTGAATCACTTTCAAATATAACATTACGGTGACAAGAATTCCAAGCTAATTCTAGCCTGCGAAGCACACCCCACAACTCTGCTCTAAAAGAACTAAAAATCCCAAGTCTATAAGCAAATCCACCCAGCCATCTCCCTTGAGAATCTCTCATAACCTCACCACAAGCAGCTATGCCAGGAGCTCCACAAGCAACACCATCTGTGTTAACCTTAATTAATCCTGAAGAAGGAAGTTGCCAAGAAATGTCAACATACATTTTTCTGCGTACAACTGAATGCTCATTTCCTCTCCCCACAGCCATCTCAACATCATGAACAAGCTTCTGAATTAGAACCTCTCTTGACCTGAAAGGAGGGATACCAGTGCCATGCATCTTCTCATTTCTCCATTGCCACACTTTCCAGCAAGTCAAGAAAAACAAAGAAATATCAGTTCCCATAATTATATTTTTTGAAAGCCACTCATCCAAACCTTGCTAATAAAAATCAATATTTCCATCAATGGGAACCAGACTTAACCAAAGTTGTTTCGTCTCCAAACAGTCCCTCAAAGCATGCAACATTGACTCACGGTCAGAGTTACAAATGGGACACACATAATTCCCCCCATACCATTGGGCAACTTTATTCATAGTTAATAACTCATGATGAACCACTTTCCACATAAAAATTTTAACTTTCTGTGGCCCTTTCCATCTCCAGATATTTTTCCAAATTTTTTATTCATTTCCCCCACACCTCTCAGCTCACTAAAAGTATTATAAAGAGCCTTTACAAATACCACACTTTCACCCAAAAGATCCCACATCTTCCTGTCAGTGCCATCCAGACTATTCAGTGCCAACTGTGCCATCAAGACTTTTTTTTTTACTATTAGAGAAGCATACAATTAATTTGATCGAAAATTAATTTAAACATACTTTTAGTTTTATAAATTTTAATAGAAAAACAAATTTAAAATTTCAACAATTATATAAATTGATTTTATTTTATTAATATGTAACAATATTTAGCTGAATGATTAGAATAGAAAAATAAAAGAAATTAATATTTAATTTACTTTGATATGATAAGTACATATGCCATAGAAATTTTTATGATGTTGATTCTTTCCTTTTGTTATTTTATCATTTTATCATTTCATCTATAAAATTGATTGTTTAACACTTAAAGTGTAGTTAATTACTTGTACGAAAAATATTACATTTAATTAGCTTTAAACTCGTGTCAATCCGTTTATAAAATATTTAGTTATTTTCTTATAGCACTGGGAAAGTGCGTTTTTTTTTTACTAAAATATAAAAGTGTGTTTAACTCCTTTAAACATTATGCTAATTATATACTAGTAAACCCTTGCATTCATCTTCAGTTAAGTCTCTAATAGAAAAATGACATAACATCATCCTCACCATGCATCTATTTAAATCCTCACTATCTATTTGGTTTTCTCTTTTTTACTTATTTAATAAATATTTATAAATAAACTAATATAAGAAGAAGATAAATGTGCTTTGTTCATTCCCTTACATTCCACCGTTGCATTCCCTCTTTTAGCATCAAACCCCAACTATCCCAATTCTCAACCCTTACATCATCTAAGTAACAAATTTGGTTGTTGGCCTTTAATTAATTAATTATGTGAAATTAGGAAATAATTTCATAATTGACCTTAATAATTATTTTGAGGTTTTAATAATTGTAGTGAGTGAGTAATGATGTTGAAAGTCATTTTTCTGACGAAAAGTGCAGATACCGGTTCTGCTAGTCGGTATAAATACGTACCGATGAAGTATCCCGAAAAATTATAATAAATGTATGAATATTCCTAGAATAATATGTAGGACTGTGATTTCAAGTTTCAAGTTAAAATAATGAGAACTGGTGCCAGAACTGATACTGGCTATGGAAAAGCGCGTACCGGAAAGGTGCTGCGAAAAATATAAGAAAAATATGATAAATCTTGTAAAATTGAGTAGGTTCAGAATCCTGAGTTTGAGATTAAAATGTTAAGCGTAGCAATTAATGTTAATACTGTGTGTTTAATTCTTAAACCACTATATATACTACCTTTGGCACTAAACCCTAGGCCATAACACTTATCTTACGTGAGTTTTTGGTGACTGGTCAGTTTGAGCACTGTTCCATTGTCTCTTCTCCATATCTTGAGCCTTGAGGTCATTTCTTCCTTGGAATCTCCACCTAAACACTTGTGGTGAATGAGAGTGAGCATTAGGAGGGTGTTGGTGGCCTTGTTTCTGAGTTAGAGGGTCAGTTTGTGTTAGAGTGGGGTGCTGACTTTGAGTTTGGAGAGGGTGTGGACCTTATGCTTGGTATTTGTAGTGCCAATGAGTCATCTTTTATGCAAGAACCAACCTTTGGTGTGCCATTTTCGTGTGCCTTGAAAGTCAGAACTGTAGAGGCAGTGTGGTGAGCTCTAAGAGCCATTGTTGCTCTGTTTTAAGCTTGGGTAAGTGTCACCAACCTTGATCTTGAGCTTTCTTGGTGTAAAGGTGAATTCTTGGCATGTTAATGAGTTAAACAAGTATGTAATCTGTATATGAACCTTGAACAGAGTAAAAATGCATGCTTTAACGATTTAGTGGGTTAAAAGATGAACCTTTGGAGTGATATCTCGCGAAATACAGAAACTGCATTCTGTCGCGAAATATCCGAATATGGTATCTGGATATTGATATCCAGACATAGGGATCTGGATATCCGGATATTGGTAGAGAGATATCCGGATATTGATATCCGGATATGCCCCCGACATATATCTGGATATTCTGGGTTTTCGAAGAACAGTAGCTGCACTGTTCATACAGAAGGCTATTGGGGGTTTGTGGACCCTAGTTTGAGGAAGTTGAACTTCTGTAATGTTTAAGTTAAGTCAGAATCAAGGGATTAAGGGCTTGTGGCTTTGTGAGAAGCCTTAAGACGTAAAACATAAAAGAGAAACGTTGTCTTTATGTTTATGCTTATGAGCTATGTTTATTGATATGATTGCTGGTCCAAATCAGATTGTGATTCTGCTGTGTTTGGACTTTGAGCATTGGTTGGACTCTTGGCTTGGATTGTTAGCTTACAAAGTAAGCTTTCGTGTCCTCGGTTTAGCCATTGTTGGTTCCACCATATCCCATGGGGGTATGGTTATATGCATGTTGTGTTATATGCTTTGATATTTGAAATGCTTTTGAGCTGTTAAGTGCAAATGCTTATGATATGTATGTGGTGTTCACCCGATGGGATGCGATCCTAAGGGTAGGTACGGCAGGGCGCGTACTGTGTGGGTAATAGACATATTCCTGTATTTCTCTGGCCAGTAAATTATAGCATTGACACACATGGCATGATTATCTGCCATTTTGCACTGTTTTGGAAATAATGTTGATAAACTGCTTTTGAACTTATATTGCACATGTAAGTGAGCTTCGTTGGAAGATCCGTGAGGACCCCTTGTCTTACTGGGATTTCTTGTTTAGAGATCTCAGTCCACGTTTGGGGATGCTTATTTCAGGTTCAGGTAACTTGGAGGCTGATGCCTCTGGAGGCAGGAGGCCGAAGCTTAGTTGATGATTATTGCTGTTTATATGCTGACATGTTTGGATGCTGGATATATCTGCTGATGTTATGTTTTTAGCTTGCTTTTAGTATGTTGTTGTGGTTGAGACTTCTGTTGGGCTTTGTTGCCTTATTTGGGTGAGCATGGGGATTGTCCATGCCACTTTGATTTCTGTTATGTTTAAGTTTAACTGAGTTGTATAAACTATCAGGGTTGTCCGGTCTACGTGTTGTAGTTCCATGATTAGAGACATATTTATGTTGTTAATTTAATGAGGTATTTCAGTTAGATGTCCTTTGCAATTTACATACAGACAATATTTTATTAAATGATTAAGTAAGCAAGTTGGTAATGATTAATGACATCATAATTGAAAAGAAAAAGATATTCAGCATTTTTAATTAAGCGCCGCTTAATACGATGACATGATAACATTATCGGATATATACGAGGTGTTACAGTCTTAAGCAAGGTTATTAAGATCGTGTGTAAAATTGTAATATCGATCGATTTTACATTTTTTCTTGTTCCCATGATTAAGATCATTTGTAGTATGTTGAATCGATGGGATCATACGATCGCACCGAGTTTGCGATTTAACTCAAATAACAATTATTGTGCAGAGACACAATTTAATTAATAAATCTACCCATTTTCTCGATATGATACCAAATCTCAACTTTTCCCAATTGGGTACGAAGTAGACCTATGAATACACTCGATCTTGCTTAAAGCTTGCAATTACTCAAAACAATAATCAAAACCCAAAGGCAGAGAAGAAAGACTGGGTAAGAGTCGAAGTCAACAAAAATTCAATGTGATTGCCGAATCTCTGAAATCCAAAGAGAGCTTGTGATTCTGAGTAGTGGATTTTCGATATGGAAATCGAGGGAGTTGTGCAGCAAAAGCTAAATAGGAGCTGGTGAGAGCATAAGTACTTCGTGGTAAATCTAACGGCTGAAATTAGCAAAAAATCACGAGAATTTCGGAGCAAAAAGATGTGATGTTCAGAGGGAATAAATTCGAGGAGGTAAGACAAATTGAGATCACACGAATTTTAATATTTTATATGCACAGGTAAGATCTTACGATTCGTGTCGATATTACGATTTACGATCTTTTTATCCCCTCTCAATCTTACGTAAGATCTTAATCTGAACAACACTGGTCTTATGTAATGGCATTTGCGTTGAATAAAACATTGACAAACAAGAGTCTTGTTACAAGTTATATAAAGATACAAATACATGCTATAATAACCCACATTAGTAAGTCTTGTTAAACAAGGAATTAAGTAAGCATTTGAAGGAAATTGTGACGAAACATGTTAGTATATGGATGTCTTAGAGACAATCTTTTGATTAAATTAGGATATATGTGGACCTTTTTATATTGTCGCAAATAAATAATAAGCACTCTTTATCCTGTTTCATATTTTGTCTCAATATTATTGTTAATATATTATATGAGTAACTGGATAAACCCCTTGGAATAAAATAGGTATCTCTTGAGTATCTGTGATGAGATCACGATCATGAGGATTTAAGGATACCAGATGTTTATTCATAATTTTATGTTCCTAGTCTAGAGACACTGAGAATGGGGATCAGTAATCTCGGGTAAGACTAGCACGACTTATCTACTTGTATTCGGATACAAGGTAAAGACCTCGTGAGCTACAGATATGGAGATGTCTTAGCTGAAGTTGTGGGTGGACCTATAAGGGTATAGCTCGCACTGAACAGACCCACAAAGAGACTCTATGAGGAAATCTTACAAAAGTATCATTAGAGCTGTCTCTTAGTATTTGGGTATGTCTTTTCTTAGACCATAAGTTGTCACCTAGACTGTGTTCTACAAGGCATGTTTTGATTGTATACCTCGTCTGCCTAAAACATGGAGACTCATAGGTATACTTTTGGACATGTCCTAAAAGAGCACAAGCCTAGGGTGATAAGCTGAAGGAATTCGTCAAATCTCTGTAAGGGATTAGGTTATTTGTAAACCGGAGAAATCGGGATGACATTTACAGGACTCGGGAATCTATGCATAGTAAAAGAGATCATGAGACGATCTGCCTTTAGAGTCAGTAAATTGAAGATTCCCTATTTCGAATTAAAGCTTACCCTAAACTGCAAGGGTTGATACATATCCTCACCCTAGGTTTAATGGGAAGGTAACCGAGATGAAAGGAAATACATACAGTAACCAAATATATGTAATAGGATGATCATGTCATTAACCTAACTAGCTCTGGGGCATTAAAGCATTGCTAGTGCTCTGTGTTGTCATTAAATGGGTTGTGGGCTTGTTGGGTCCAAGCCCATTTATGTCAGTGGCTATGTTGGGCCTAATGGGTCACACACTAACACCTTATTGTCTTGATGATATAGCATTAAAGGTATTGAGCCCAATAATGGTTGTTATCCCAAGAAGAAGTTTGGAAGCCCACCTAAAAGGGAAAGGCGCATGGTAGTAGTAATGGGCTTGGATGGTCCAAGACATTATTAATTAATTTAATTAGTTAAATTAATTATCAAATATTTAAATTTTGAATTTAAATTTTGAATTTGAATTTTGAATTTAAATGTTTGAACGTTTGAATTTAAATGTTTGAACGTTTGAATTTAAATGTTTGAATTTGAATTTGAATTGGCTGTGAAAGGTTGTTTCATAACAAAAGGATAAGATGGGATCTTGATGGATCAAATCCCAAGTATCAAGAGAAGATCTTTGGACATCTTCTAGCAAGATTGGGGCGCTGATTTGGTGATCCTTTGATGGTCATATGGTCAACCAAATAAGCTCCAATCAGATTTGGTTTGTTGAGAGAATAAGTGAGTGAGTTGGTTCAATTTGAATTGCTACTCAATGTATTTGGACTGTTTTTGGGCTGAATACTGGCGCACCAAATGGCTGGCGATATGATGGTTATTAAGTCATATTTTTGACTAGGTATAGACTTAGTCTCATAAGGATATGATAGGAGGTTGTTGGCTAGATTTGAATTGCAACAACTCCACTTATTCCTCCACCATTGGGCGCTACATAGGTCAGATTTTTGGAAGAAAAATCTGATTCAAATCAATTTGATCTCTCATCTCCAAAAGTGCATCCTTTTGTTAGGTTCTCTTAAGGGTTTTTCGAAAACTACCTAGCCTCTTCTCATAGAACTTCATGTGCCACTTTGTGAGTCTTCATGCTGAAAATTCACTCAACTAAACACCTTGAAACCTAAGCCTCTTTCTCTCCTATTGGACGCCTAGCTATCCTTCCTTGTGGTGTTTGATTGGTGGCTTTTAAGAAGTGTTCTTGCATCTTGACGTAGGGTGGTGTGGATCAACATTAGAGGGTTTGAACCTTCAAACCTTACATTGATCACTTTGAAGTTTTGAATCACGAACAAAGGTATCATTACGTCCTAAAGTACGTATCTTAATTTGCATGTGTGTTTCCGCTCTTGAAAAATTTTGTTTTCATCCTCACATGCCTACGCCCTTCAAGGCTATTTTCCTGCAAGTGGTATCAGAGCCCGGTCGCTTTACCATCGACGAGTGATGGTACTTTGTTTGTAAAAACTTGTTCTTTACGGTCAAAAGTTCTTTAAAGAATTAAAGCTTGAATCTTAGCATATGGATTTTGAATTACAATGCTTTAAATTGTTAAAGTTTTTATTTTATGAACATGTTAATGTGATTGCTATGTTCAAATATCTATATGTGTTCATGGTTTTGTTTCTTTTTTTTGTGAAAGTTTTGAAAAGAAACACCTTTTTGAAAGGGATGATTCGGCCATGAGGGGTACTTCGAGTACCTTGATTGTTTTCTTATTTTTCTCTATGAATTGTTCCATGAGAATAGCATGAAATTTTTGTGATAAAATTTATCATATATATGCATATATGATTCGGCCATACAAGGAGTGATGTCTGCATGCGTGGTTTAATTTTGTGTTCTTTGAGAAAAAGTCATCAAAATTTGTATTATATTAATTGTTATATAATTCGGCCATTAAGAGAAAAATTAAGAAAAATTTGAATCATGATTCTTGTAATGATATTTTAATTGTTAAAATGTTAAGACGTATGGATGAATATGTTTTGTAATATTTGATATTTTGTGCTTGCAAGTTGTCTGACTTTTCAGGTGCAAATTGGAAGGGGATAGTCATGGTGCCCGGATTTGAATTTCAAATTTTTTTAATTTTAAATTAAAGGTGTAAATTTGAATTTTAAGTTTTGTATATTCATTTGTCCCTCCAAAGATATTTTTGGAGTTTCTTTAATTATTTTGTAATTAGAGAATTAGGCTAGTGGCGTTTAGACGACAAGGAGCCGTGGCTTAAGAAGCAAGATGGACGAATGCATGAGCACCATGACCGTCTCAAATAAAATTGTTTTATATGCTTGTATGTTTTTAAACGACTAGTATGCATGAGATAGTGTATCGCGAATGTATGCTTTTATGTTTTTAAACGACTAGTATGCATGAATTGGACAAATCGTGTTTGTATGTATTATCGTGCACGTCCAATTACGACTAGTGTAATCCGATAGATGTTTGACATAGGTTACGACTAGCATGATAATAATACATATGTGTTTGATGAGACTTAGTAAACCCTAAATAAAAGGAACCCTTAAAGGAATTAATTATTAAGTGCATGATTACCTCCCACCACAAATATTACTCAAACCTCTTCTAAATAGTGGTGCTCCACAACTCAGTTGGGACCCACTGTTTCGTTGAGTAAGAGTAGTATTAGAAGTGTTAGACACTTAGGGTGCTGGTTAATGCTTAACTGAGAACATGAGTTGCAGGCTCAACCGGGCTCATGTGCGTAGGGTAATAGTGCTAGGTTGGTTGCATGAGATACACCACTAAGTGACAAGTAGTTG
Source organism: Gastrolobium bilobum (assembly GCF_033153095.1). NCBI lineage: Eukaryota > Viridiplantae > Streptophyta > Magnoliopsida > Fabales > Fabaceae > Gastrolobium > Gastrolobium bilobum. The sequence goes on along the minus strand of NW_026899735.1, from coordinate 58,227 downwards.
TCAACCTAATGTTAAGAGAGGGTATGAGATACTGTTGATAAAGATCAACCCATTATTTAATTTAATCTTGCGGTCTCAGACGAGGGTTAAAATAATTAATCGCACTCTTAAAATCCTACTAAGGTAAAATCTAAAAGTAGAACAACCCTAAGTCAAAGTTTAAGGGTCGTTGACTTAGATAAAATAATGGGAGGAGCATATTATTTAATAATTTGCTCTTATTATACGACAATATATATTAATTAATCTATCTTTACATTTTTCAATTTTTAGTATGACTAATCCGCTGTCACTGCGCTCAATACTCGATACGAACAAATTAACCGGTCCTAATTTTATGGACTGGTATCGGAACGTCAGAAATATTCTGCAGGCCGAAAAAGTTGCTTATGTCCTTGACACTGCTTTACCTATTGCGCCTAAAGAAGGGGAAGATGGGTTCGCGAAATTTGAATTCGAGGCCCACAAGCAACACATGGATGATAATGTGTTGGCTTGTTGCATCATGCTGGCATCCATGTCACACGAGCTGCAGAAACAGCACGAGCATATGGATGCCCCCTCCATTGTCCTTCATCTCAAGGTTGAATGAAAATAACTTGATTACAACGAAATGAAAAGTGGAAAATATGGTTGTTGCTCGTGAGGAGTCTCAAGTGGGTGATACAGAATGAAAAAGAAGTGTTGTCACTTAACTAAAGTTAAAACTATACAAAAATACAAGGAAAACTATAAAATAAACTAAGTGATCTCTTCTTAAGGAATTCGATTGTTGCCTTCGTGCTGGGACGTCCTATTTATAGGCAGAAGAGTGAATGGAAAGCTTGTAAATCTCTTGGAGTTGTTTTCTTGACTGCATAGAAGGGGCGGTGTGAACAGTGCTTTGAGGGGCGCAAGTGGCTGGATGAGACAGTTATTGTTGAGATTTGTCTTTCCTTCTGATCATCCACATGCCTTGTTTTCCTCTTTAACCAATAGGAACCGTTTATTCTCTGCTGTGCACGTTTCCTCTTGCTTGATTGTTGCACCGCTTATGCTTTATGGAAACTTCTTTCCAACGTTTCCTGCAAAGTGGTCAGAAATATTAAATTAGTGGAGCAGGTGTATTTGATGTTCCAAATATGTTCCCCTTTTTATATATTTTCCAAAGACTTACGTCACCATCGGTTCCCCACTGTGTTTTTATCAAAAAGATATTAAACATATGCTTTTAGTGCTAAAGTTGCTCATCAGGTGAGGGAACGGATGGCATTTTGCCATCAAAATGAGCTTAGATGGGCACGAATTTTCGTCCCATCAATACTCATGAGACAGAATGCAGATACTCGAGCTGTCATCTGCATAATCCCATTTTTAAGGGTTCAAACATGATTTGGAGTCCAATGACTCCGTAAACAGATGTTCATTAACATATTTTAGACTTAGAATCTCAGTCCTTAACTCAAATGATCCAAGTTTCACTTTTTAATAGATTAAACAAGCTAAAATCATGAAAATAACAAAGAGGTGATCATGGTATACCTCAAGCTCCAATAACTTAGAAAATGGGACACTCTTGGAGTTTCCAACACAGTCCCACAACACTGACTTTGCAAAGTTACGAATTTGATCACCAAGCTTAGCCCTCTTATGCCAAAAGGTGGCTCCTTGAAGCCTCAAGGTGAAGGAAGCTAGCCTTCCCACCCACAACCACAAAGTCAGCCACTCACCCTCACAACCAGGGGTCACAAGTCAGAATGGAGGTGTCTCTCTTCCTCACAAGGCCATCTCTCAAGTGTTTGCAAAAGAAAAGAGAAGAATTCAAGAGTAAAAATGGTGCCTTGGAAGTTTTACAAACCAAAGGCTCAAGCTTTGGGAGAAGGGAGGGAAGTTCGAAAAACAAAGAGCACAAGGAACTCTACGTAGGCAATATCAGCAGCCCTAGGTTTTTGTGCCAAAGTTTTTATTTATATGCGCATTAAGATAATCACACTGTATTAGCGCTAATAGCTACGCTTAGCATTTTAATCTCAAACTTGGGATTCTGAACCTAGCCATTTTTCTAAGATTTGTCATATTTTTATTTTATTTTTCGTAGTACTTTTCTGATACGCGCTTTTACTTAGCCAGTATCAGTTCTGACACCAGTTCTTATTATTTTGACTTGAAACTTATTATGCTCGTCCTATATATTATTCTAGTGGCATATACATATACTTTTCATAATTTTCCGGAATACTTCATCCGTACGCATTTATATCGTGAGGCAGAATCGGTATATGCAATTTTCGTCAGAAAAGCGACTTTCAACATTATTAATCACTACCATCATTATTTAAGCCTTCTCATAATTATTAGGGTCAATTATAAAATTATCTCATTAATCTCATCATTAATTAATTAGATTCCTAATTTAACGGTGCAGGTTCTTACAGATGGCCTCTCTCAGACTATTCCTTAATAGACAAGCCTATGTTTTGTAGTAAACTCAATAGGTACAGTGGCAAGCAGAAGTTTTCATTGGTTCCTAGTGGTGGCCAACTTGCCTGACTTGCTAACCTCGGCAATAATGATTCCTTTCAAGTTAAGTCATGTTGGCTTAGTGGCCAAGTACTTTAGCGAGATTCATACCTCTTTGGCGGGATGGTCTATATTTTAGGCTATGTCGCAAGGGCATTTAGTGATTGGGCATCTATCTTGTGTGCAGTAAGTCCATATCAAAAACTATGAGGAGGTAAATGATTAAAAAAAATATAAGGTTGTAAATGATTTAAAACAAAACTATAGGAAAGTTTAAGTTTTCCTTAAAAAATTTGCAGCACCAAGGTTTATGATTAAGTACGTGTATAAAGATTATTTCGGCGAGTGGTTGAACTTTCGAAGGCAATCCGTGCAACATCTTATAAAAAATTAGTTTTGACAAAAATAAAACAGAAATAGAACCAAACGTTGACCTTTCAACGTTTGTCTAATTGCGTAGTAACAAGACTAACCTTGAAGTTTATGGGGATATAAATCTTGACGTTACTCCAACTTGCATCAGCAATATGTAAGCACCAAAGGAAAAATGAAGAGCAGCAGCAACCAGTGTAAACGAAATTCCATCTAAATACTTGGTTGATGTGTAAAACTATGCTTTAAATTTTCCAACTTTACATTATGCATGTACAAGGATTGTGAGGGAGAAAACGTAGGGACAAGGACATGCAATAGAAGTTAGAAAACCCCCTTCATCTATATTCTATTGTCCCTTTGGACAAACTCGAGAAAAAATATAGGGTGAACTTAATAAATAAAATGAGACAAAATGATTGTAATGAATTATGAACAACTACATGGAACTAAGGTAATCTTTTATTATTGACAAAATGGGGTTGGCGTAAGGATATCCTTCTAATGTCTGAAACATGATTCCATCCATCCGGGCTTGAACTCCATCAGAAAATGTCAAGCCCTGTAGCAGTTCCTTCAACGTTCTGTCTACTCCAATGAGGGAATTCCCTACGCCTAATAAAATCTCGGGTAGAGAAGGGCTGGGTCTGGAGATCTCCACAACAGTAACCTGGCATAGCTCAAGCACAATCACCATGTTTTGCAACGGTACTTCTCAAGCACAACATTCATATTGCCAAAATAAAGGTGATCTCAAACCAACCTGTCTGTCTTGAGGTATATTGGCCTTCAATTTTGCTATGGCAATAGCTCGAGAAAGCCCTCCAATAGCATCAACCAAACCATGCGAAGCTGCATCTTTACCAGTCCAAACCCTCCCCTGGGCGACTTCCTCCATCTTATCTACCTAGTGACAGAATAGTAGCTGTAACTAAGATCTATAAGAAGGATGAGAGAAAAAAAAAAGGAAATTAGCTTATTAAATTTAAAACATACTGTCATTGATCTGGATAAAGCTGCCTTGTCTCGAAATTGTTTATAAGCATGCTGCGCAGATTTGGCAAATAGCTCTGCTTCATCTGGTCTGTAACAAAAAAAAAAAGAAAAAAAAAAAAAGAAATAAAAATGTTCATCTTTGTCTGTCCGGGAGTCAAATAAATAAAGATAATCTGATACAACAGAAAAATACCACCCCTGGAAAGGCCATAAATTTAAAGATATAATGGCAAGAAAATAATTTCTTAAAGCATAAATGGCTGTATATTCGTGAATGATGGGCCTGAGATAATTAGTTAGTTAGGGAGTGTGGGAGTGTGAGGTATGCATGAATTCATAATTAGTTGGTGGGGAAAATTGGGGATATCTGGGAATTGAGGTCTCTTGGGATTTTTTTTCTGCATTTTATTTTTGTATTAGTGTATGTAAAAAGAGGCATTGTTAATAAATCAGTGATATATTTTTCTGGGTTCCATCAATTTGGTACCAGAGCACTTCCGATCTAGGGGTGTTTCTGTTCCAGATCTGGAAAAAAAAAAAATGGAAAACAAAGTGAACAGAATGGAGAGGAGCTTGGATCGATTGGAAGCAAGCATGGATCGAGTGGAAGAAGGAATGGATTGAGTTGAAGACGCTTTTCGTCAACTTCAGAAAACAATTTGGACATTAATACAGCGCATCGATCCTTGTTTTGCAGAAGAAAAAAAATTGAGAATCAAAGAAACAAAAATCGAAAAAAAAAAAAGAAACGCAACAGAAAAAAGAAGAAAAATCAGCTGTTGAAGAAGAAGACAGATCCAAAAAAAGAGGATAGAAGAAGATCTACGAAAGGAATAGGACAGCTATTATGCATAAGGACATTAGAGATGTGGCCAGAAGGCAGCAGGTGGCAAGAATGACAGAAGTAATAACATTGACACAGTGGGTAGAAGGAGGAGGAGACGCTGAGGTAGATCAAAACTCAGAAAAAGAATCAGAAGAAATTAGGGAAAAAGAAGAAGTGCAAGAGGATGAAGAAGATCAAGACGAAGAAGAGGACGTTGAGGCAGCAGAATTGCAGTTACACGCAGTATCAGATTTGGGGAAGGAAGACGTGCTCAAGCTCGCACAAGGAATCAAAGAAATGGAGAAAGAACGTGAACGGGTCGGGTTGCAAACTGTGACGTGTTGGTGGCGCTTTGATAATAATTTGGTGGTTCTGTCACAGCGTATAACCATGGGTCCATCAGCTCAGACCTCTCACCCAGTTGTTCCTACAGATCAAGCTCACACTCATTGGGCTTCTTCATATTCAGCTTCAGCCCAATATACGAGTTCATCTTTCTCTTATATCCGTTCAGGCCCAGGCCCAGGCCCAATACCTTATGTCCGTCCAGTTTTCTTTTATGCAGGACATGGCCCAATGTCTTACACAAGTCCAGTGTCCTCAGTCACTTATCCACAATGTCTTGGACCGTCTACCACAAAGTCACAACAATTCTTCCAACCTAGTTCAGCATCCCTAGTACACCGACTGCCTGTCACTTCTTCTGAGAACCATATTTGCAATGAAGAATTTTCGCTGGAAGAGATGAAGAAGATGTATGTCTGCTTTGCACACTATATTTGTCACAACCCAAGCTTGCTGGTTATGTTGTTGGGTGTGGGAGGTTCAGTACCAGAGAATACAGACTTGGCAGCCATGGGCGATGGAAACAGTGTGCATAGTCGAGGGACGTGCAAGGGCATTCAGATTGACTTATCAAGCATGGCAGTAAAGGTTGAGCAAATGGAGGTGGACCTGAAGCTGTCATGTGCCCAAGAAATAGCAATTATAGAGTTCCTGAAAGTACTCCATGTAGCTTCCAGGAGTCCTACTAAGTTACCCTCAAGCAAGTCATGTGCAACGTGGTTAAATAGCAATTCTTCGGCCTCCAACATAACGAGGTCTGTATGCTTTAAACAATGGGACCCAGGTGGAAATTTCCCTCACACTACCTTCTCTTTCTTCACCTTGAGGACAAGGTGAATTTTGAAAGGAGAGTATTGATGGACCTGAGATAATTAGTTAGGGAGTTAGGGAGTTATTCTAGAATATTCTCAAATAATAGGATATAAGGAGGGGAGTGTGGGAGTGTGAGGTATGCGTGAATTCAGAATTAGTTAGTGGGAAAAATTGGAGATCTCTGGGAGTTGAGGTCTCTTAGAATTTATTTTCTGCATTTTATTTTTGTATTAGTGTATGTAAAAAGAGGCTATGCCTCCATTGTTAATGAAATCAGTGATATATTTTTCTGGGTTCCATCAGTGAACCTCCTTAAGCTGATCTTTAAGTGCCTATGGGGTAAAAGATAGTGATATTGTTCATTGTTCAGTGGATTTTCTTTGCCACGGTCCACTTTCAAATATTAAGGAATGAACCTCTTTTTCAGAGATCATGAACAGGGAACCCTAAAATTGCTACCAAAGTACCAAAATTATGTACGTCCATGGCAATCCATGCTAAATTTTATCTACTGTTCATCACGGACACTCATAATTGCTACATCCGCCCTATATAAATAGAAATAGTAACAACAGGGTCATTCAATGCCTTACCCGAATGTTCTCGCTTAGAGTTTGGTTTTTTTGGGGTGATAGTGGAAAAGTAAACTTCTTGACTAAGTAAAAAGGCAAGCCCCGGTGCATAAGACTCCCGACTTTGCAAGGATAGTGGCGAGAGTTTACCCTTGTATTTTCGTAAAGAGGTTGCTTCTCAGACTCGAACCCGTGACTTTCCAGTCATAAAAAAACAACCTTATTGCTACTTCGAGGCTCTTCCTCTAACTTCTTGACTGAGTAACATTACTAGTATTTGGAGTGAAAAATTAGTGGATATATTCTCACAGACCCCTTTGCTGAGGCATATGCTGCAAGGAAAAGGATGGGAAGTAGAAGGATAAACCCAAGGCTGAGGAGGATAGAATAGGAAATAAATGAAATATTCATGTTAAGTCTTAGAAAATAACTAAATGTTGAGTTGGCAAGGAATGATGGGAAGTGGGAATTTGGTTAGCAGAAAATGAGAATATAAGATGGAAGGATAGGTAGTGCAAGGAAGGCATGAATTGAGAGGAAAAGGGAATGAATTTGGGCTAAAGGTTCTTTACATTTGTTAGAATGTATATAGTTGTGTTAGTTAGTCCCACATTGTGTAAATAGGGGCCAAGCCCATATGTATTATTATAAATATAACCCTTATGTGGCGTAGTTGACATACAATTCCTCAACTTCAAGTTGGTACTAGAGCTCACGTTTTGGGAAACCTTGCTTCCGCAAAACCCTTCCCTTTTGCAAAACTGCAAAACTCAAATCCTACTGGGCCCATTGCCTAGCGGCCATCTTTCTTGCCAAGCATCTAACCTACAAGTTGTTATTGCCTCGTGTCCTACTAGCAGATCTCCATTAGTCCATGACGCGCTCCACAGCCATAGCTACCATCACGTTGCTGTCAGGTCGCACTCCGCCACCAGCGACTCTTCTAGCAACCTTTTCGACCGGCAACCACACGATTAGAACTACCTCCCTCCATCAACCCCCTCTGTCTAGGTTGCGTCTTGATCGGAACCTCCACATGCCACCAACATCTGGCGGCCAGTTTATCTTCCACCGGCATGTGAGCCGTTGTCCGCCAACTTCCTTTCTCGGTTTTCTCTCATTTGCTCATATCTAGGCTCAATTTTCCGTGGGTCAAGGCCGTTTGAAATTTTCTGAAGAATCATCATTGTTTTGGCCATTATTTACGACTGCTCTTAACTAGTTGCTTTTAGATCACTTTTTGAGTGTTTTGCAAGTTCCAACACCTTTTCCTTTGATTTCAGACTTTAGGAACTTTTTGGCATTCTTCCTCTCATCTTGTAAGTCTCAATGGGAGACCGCAATCTTGTCTTGCACAGTAGTAACTGTAGTTTGAAAGCCATAAACAAATACAAAAAAAGTACGATTATCCAAGTTATTTCCAATGGGTTTCACCAAATCACAAGGTGTTAAGGTGTTTTGTGGAGTTGATGATGCCATGACTTGAGTGGACTTGAGTCGAGGTGTTCTGATTTCTAAAATCAAAACTGAACAGACAAACAAAGGAGAAAGTGACTAGAAAACAGCAAAACAGAGGAGAAAAGAGAGTGGTTTGAGAGAAAAAGAGCTTAGAAGGTACTTTTATTCTCCTGTCAAGTCTCGTTATCGGGTGGGTCAAGAGAGGAGTGGGTAGCGAGAATAGGTCAGGAGAATAAAACAACAAACAGAAAAATAGAGTAGGCTGAGAGAAAACAGCTCCAACTAAGTCGAGCAAAGGAGAGTATTCTTGCAAGAAAACCGTCCAAAGCGTGATAGGCTTATCGAAGAGTTGAGTCAAGAGAAAAGTGGTTCGATAGGGTTCACTGCACAAACATCAGTATTACCAGGAAAAAGTGGGGTCAAAAGTCATTTTTGCCCCCTTAAACTACGAGATTGCACGCACAAGGGAAGATACGAGATTTCCCCCTCTATAGTGGCGTTGCAATTGGCCGCAATTGAGACTATTACAACTGCTACATAGATCCGTCACATCGCATTACGTTTTTCGTGGGGAGGGTGCGCTATGCACCAGTGCAGCACAATAGAGCGCAATTGCACTGTTATTGATAACATAGCAATGTACTTTTAGCCCATTTGAGCAGGGCAGGCAACTGGTAAGAAAGTTTTGGATAGTATCTTCTATTTTGGAAAATAGATCCTTTATCTCCTATTAAGGGATTGTATATTATGAAATTAATTAGGATTTGATTTCATTTATAATTTCCTAGTTTCCCATTATTAGATAAAGATTGTAAATCCTAAATAAATAGAATAGGGCTGCTGAGGAACATTTCAAGCATTTGACAAATCTGTTTTTTACATGATATCAAGATCCAATTCATGTCGGCTGGCGTCTGTTTAGAAAAACCCTATATTGTGTCCGTGCCCTTCTTCCAACTACCACCCTGGATGGGTACCCAAATGCTCTGGATCACCCTAAAGATCTACTTTAAGATAGTGTCTTTATTGGTGGTAATCTCATATCCCATAAAAGCAAAATGTAATTGTGCAGTCCGTGTAGAAATTAAGTACAGAGCCATGACAATTGTCACTTGTGAATTTATATGGTGAAACAATTACTTGGCGGGTTAACATTTGGAAATATTGGTAATTTGAAACTATGTTGTGATAATCAAGCTGTTTTACACATTGCATCAAATCCGACCTTCCATGAGAGAACCAATCATATAGAGATTGATTGTCACATTATCATGGAGAAAATTCTTTCTAAGGAAATCATTATTGAATTTGTTGATGCTAGTGATTAACTAGTTGATATCTTCACAAAGTCGCTACGGGGACCTTGAGTACATTTCATCTATAATAAGCTGGGTGCATATGAACAGTATGCTCTAACTTGAAGGGGAGTCTTGGATAGTGTCTTGTATTTAGATAAATAGATCATGTATCTCCCATTTCGAGATCGTACATTATTTAATTAATTAGGATTTGATTTAATTTGTAATTTCCTAATTTCCTATCATTAGAGATTGTAAATGGTACATAAATAGAAATAGAATGGGAATGTTAAGGAAATCATCAAGCATTTTACTAAACCTTTTTCTACATAAAGTAAAAGTGACATCTTCCCTTCTCAAAGAGAGTGCCTGACAATTGACATATCAAATGACATATAACACTGACTAATATTCTTTTCTGGTCATCTAGAATCTTGATACATGGAAATGAAGAAATAAAATTACCTAAAAGGACGCTGTTCAGCAGCAAGGAGTTCAGCATATTTTCCCCTTGATATAGTTTCTTTGTTAAATCCAATCTTCTCATACAGTTTCCCTAGATTAAACTTTCCTACAAAAGATATATTATATCATAAATTAACAGATAACAAAATTGAATAAAAATATGTAACACTGACTATTCATGATGGTATAATGTCTTATGTCATTATTTCAGAGCTCAAATGAATAATTTGCTTCCAGGTACAATTTCCTTTGATTGCATTTAATAACCATTCAAAAGATAGCACAAACTGTTATATTTTTCTTCATTAAAACAAGTTCAATATTCTGTTTACCATATTGAAAATTAGAGTGAAAATGCTAACCATATGTATTAAATTAATTTACTTAATAATCCTGTTTATTGTGTGACGGACAAGTTTTGTGCATATAGAGATTTACAACTATACATATGTTGGATATCTTTGTTTTGGCATTCTAATCTGTATAAAGGAAAATTTCATCCTGCATTGGTCATGTTAAAAGATGCATTGAACAGCAGGTTTTCCTCTGCATGGAGAGTAAACAGATATCAGCAGTCTGTACATTAATGCTTCCTCTTCTTTTTCTCAAAGTTGATTTTGAAGAAAAGGCCACTAGAGCTGGAGAAATTTCAATATATGTAAATATGGCTACAGGATCACAACTATGCCTAAGTAATATCTAGTGATATCTTACATCTGCCTAACGCAGTGGGAAAACAAATACAGAGATTGATTTTTTGTTAGTGCCTGCGTTAGGAGTTTCCTGATGGGCCACTAGAGCCTTTTATGCAGTATTATAAAAGAAGGAATTCAAAAGCAAATTCAGCCCAACAAGACAATAAGGATCAAGTCAGCAAAGGGATAGAGAATCAGAAGGTTTCGGTGGGATCTCAGCTATTGGGTCCAAGCCCAAGTAACAGCAGTAAAGAAGAGGAGGAGATAATTCAAAGCACAAGCAAAGAAATGAAGTTAGTTACGCGCATAGAGGACAGCTGGCAGCTGCTGAATGGCCAAAAGGAAATTGGGGAGCCAAAGAACGTGATGGGAAGTTAGTTATAATGGGAATGAAAACAAAAAAAAGGGAGGAAAATATTCATCATCTTGGAGAGAGGGAATAGGGGTTCTCTGCAACAGGTTTCGTTGTAGAGGCAACTGGGAAAATTGGGTGATTTACTCTTTGTTTAAGAGTCTGTAATAATCGTCTGATAGCTCTTAGTTTGCTTACTGTTGGAGTCTGTATTTTCCATTGCAGTATTGAGTCCGAGTAATTGTTGAGTCATTGAGTCTGTTATTCCTTTTCAATGTATTTCCCTTCAATGCATGGAAGGTAGGAGTCTGGTTACTTGTTTGTAATGAACATAGTGCCACTGGTTGTTATTTGATTATTATAACCTGATACAGAGGTATTTCAGAAAATATTACATTGTGTGATTGTGTTTGCTGTTAAACCATAGATAGAAATATGTCAACCCAGTATTATTCTACAGGTGCCATCAATTTGGTATCAGAGCTCCATTGATCCTGAAAAGAAATTAAAAAAAAAAAAACAAACAAAGAAACAAAAGGAAGTATATGGTACTGACAAGGATGGAAGCAAGACTAGAGGAGTTGGAGAGGGGAAGAGTTCGACAGAACGAGAGATACACAGGGCTGGAAGAGTCTGATAGAGCCCAGCTACGTAAGGCCCAACTTCAACAAGTCTACAGCAGAGACAAATATAGAAGAAGAGGACTCAATGCAAAAGAGCCCAATACTAAGCAGATGGAGGTTGAGCCAGCGGCAATAGAGGCCAAGGCAACGTTGTTAGAAAATGCTGAGTCAGCTGGAGGTTAGAAGAGAACGTGAGGGCAACAATTCACTTAGCAAGGGATGGGTATTAGTAGAGTGAGGAGCAGGAAAGAGAGGCACCAAGGGGTCATATTGTTATGAGTGTTTTTTGAGAGTAAGCAAGGGCTGCTCTTGTTATCATTTTCTTTCTTCTGTAATTTCTTTTCCTTCAATCATTGATCCATAGCAGACTATGGAGAACCAGATGCATTGTTCTTTGAATTGTTGTTATTTTGAGTTGATTAATACAAGAGTAATATTCAGTACAATTTTCTGTTAATTTACACCAGCTTATCAAAAATATACAGTACCCTATCTGCTAAGTTTACGTAAATTCGTATCAAGTGGTATCAAAGCTCCGACTGGGAGCTGGGTTATGGTAAGAACGCGTAACATGGAAGGAATGGAGGAAAGACTGAGACGAGGAGAACGGAACCAAGAAGAGTTAATGAGACGCATGGATGCTAATGATACCAATCAAGCGGAAATTATTCGCCAGCTACGGGAACTACGAGCAGGTATAGAGCAAATCCGTTCGGATGAGTTCCGCAACAGGGGAAGAAACAGTTCTGAAGCCTCTCATGGTAGTCACCGAGGAGGAGGAAACATGGATCATCGGGTGAGGAAGCTGGATGTACCAATTTTTTCAGGTGAAAATGCGTATGCGTAGCTTAGCAAAGTGGAGCGGTATTTCCAGGTGAATGGAGTGGAGGAAGAAGACAAGGTGCCCACGGTGATGTTAGTATTAGAAGGTGAAGCCCTGAATTGGTATCGTTGGTGGGAGCTGGATAAACCAACGGCGGCGTGGGGGCAATTCCGGCGTGAGGTGTTGTGCCGATTTCAACCGGAGCTCCTGGATAATCCGTATGGACCTCTGTACGCGTTGAAACAGACGAACTCGGTGCAAGTATTCAGAAACGAATTTGAGACGGTGGTAGGGACGATGCGCTACATGGATGAGGAGATGTTGAAGGGGGCTTGGCTGAGTGGGCTCAAACCTAGTATCCGTCAAGAAATTCTGATGACGCCTGGGCTCAGTTTGGCTTCTATGTTAAAAATGGCCCAACGAATTGACCAAAGGAATGTTGCCTGGATGGATGAAGGGGTGGGGTATTTTGGGCCTAATGGTTTGAATGGCCCAGTTCGCAATAATGGGCAAGTCAGTTACTCTAAGGGAAGTTTTATTAAAAATTCAGGCCCTCAAACATCAGCTCAGACCAATACGGGGGGGAACCCTAAACCAAGTGCCCTAACCGGTGGAGAGACAGTCGTCGCGTCTCAGAGCAATTCTGCGTCAGTCCAGGGTGGTTTCCGTCGGATTTCTAACGCAGAGGCCGCGGACCGGCGAAAACGCGGCCTGTGTTTTCATTGTGAGGACCGGTGGACACCAGAGCATCGTTGCTCCTCTCGTCAACTTCACCTATTGATCATGGACGATGGTGACGAAGATGAAGCGCACAACGTTGTCAGGGACTCCGAAATGGTCTTGGAGGCCGTCAAAGAACCAGATGAGTCACAGTTACAGCTCACGTTGCATAGTATGATGGGCCTCACCTCCAATCAATCGATGAAAGTGTGGGGGGAAGTCGAAGGAGAAAAGCTGGAGGTGCTTATTGACTGTGGGGCCACCAGCAACTTCGTGAAGGTTGAGGTTGTCCAGCGTCTTGGGCTAACGGTGGATGAGACTCCTTCGTTCAATGTTGTAGTTGGAGACGGACACAAGGTGGAATGCCGTGGTGTGTGTAGAAAGGTGAAGGTCAGAGTTCAGGAACATGATATCGTGCAGGATCTCTTTCTCTTCGCGCTAGGGGGTGCCGATATTGTCCTGGGGTTGGATTGGCTGAGGGAATTAGGGGAAATCAGAGCTAATTTTCGGGAAATGACACTTAGATTTGGAGAATCAGGGAAGGAGACGATCATCGTGGGAGATCCCACCCTGTCCAGAACCCTTTCTTCTCTTAAGGCCATGACTAAGGCCCTCAAGCAAACTGGACAAGGTTATTTTGTGACTAAGGAGGACCAGAATATGGCAGAGACTCTCGAAGACAGCATCTTTCCTCAGGGGTGGAAGGAGTTGGGAAAGTTGTTGGAAGATTTTGGGGATTTGTTTGCTCGGCCAAATGGAATCCCCCCTCAAAGGACAAGAGACCATGCAATTATCTTGAAACCAGGGAGTCAAGTGACCAATAGTCGTCCTTACAGGTACCCGTATTATCAAAAGTCTGAAATTGAAAAATTGATTGCTGAACTTTTAAGTGATGGGTTCATCAGGCCTAGTGTGAGTCCTTATTCAAGCCCTGTCATCCTGGTAAAGAAAAAAGACGGTAGTTGGAGAGTGTGTGTGGACTATAGGGCGTTGAACAAAATGACGGTGCCAGACAGGTTCCCAATTCCAGTGGTTGAGGAATTGCTCGATGAACTTGGGGGTTCTAAGCTGTTCAGCAAGCTGGACTTGAAATCCGGATATCATCAGATCAAGATGAGGGAGGAAGACATTCACAAGACCGCATTCCGAAACCCATGAGGGACACTACGAGTACTTAGTGATGCCATTTGGCCTCACTAATGCTCCCTCAACCTTCAATGCGCTTATGAATGAGGTATTAAAGCCCTTTTTACGGAAGTTTGTGTTGGTTTTTTTTTATGATATCTTAATTTACAGTGAGAACGCCTTGGAACACCTTGAGCATCTCAACTTGGTCTTTTCGGCCTTAAGGAAACATCAGCTGTTTGTGAACAAAAAAAAATGCAAAATGGGGCAGAGTCAAATTGAATACCTGGGACACTTCATTACCGCAGAGGGTGTGAGCGCTGATCCCAACAAAATCATGGCCATGACCAAGTGGCCAAGCCCGAAGAATGTGAAGGAGTTGAGAGGCTTTCTGGGGCTCACGGGATACTATAGGAAATTTGTTCGTGATCATGGGAAAATTGCTCAACCCCTGACTCAACTACTCAAGAAAGATGGGTTTAAGTGGGATGAAACGTCAGAGGAAGCTTTTCAGATTTTAAAGAAGGCTATGACTATGACGCTTGTATTGTCTTTGCCCGATTTTTCTAAACAGTTCACAGTTGTCACCGATGCCTCAGGGAAGGGTATAGGGGCAGTCCTAATGCAAGAGGGCCGACCATTAGCCTATCTGAGTCAAGGATTTTCCAATGCTGCTCTGTCTAAATCAGTGTATGAAAAGGAATTGATGGCCATTGTCTTTGCGGTGAAGAAATGGCGTCATTATTTGCTTGGGCACCATTTTGTAGTAAAAACTGACCAAAAAAGTCTCAGGTTTCTGTTGGATCAATCTGTGTTAGGGGAGGAACAACAGAGGTGGACTTCCAAGTTATTGGGTTATGATTTTGAAATCCAGTATCAACCGGGTAAAGAAAATGTGGTGGCAGATGCTCTTTCGCGGACAATGTGGTACTCCTCTATCTCTCAAGTTCAGCTGCCTGAATTAGAGGAGGTGGACAGTGAAGTTCAGCGTGATCCCAAGCTGCGTGCAATGGTACAGGCACTGGTGCTGCAATCAGATGCTTATGAAGGGTTTAAATTGGAAGGAGGCAGACTTTTTTACAAGGACAGGTTAGTGCTCTCTGCTTCCTCTAGGTTTATTCCCTTGATCATGCATGAGTTCCATGACTCGAATGTGGGTGGGCATTCGGGTTTCTCTCGCACTTACAACAAGGTATTGGGCCTTGTATATTGGGAAGGAATGCGCAAGTTTATTCAGCAGTATGTTAAGGAGTGCTCGGTATGCCAACAAAACAAGGTTCTGAATTTGTCTCCGGCGGGTCTTCTTCAACCATTACCTATCGCCACACAAGTGTGGTCTGAAATCTCCATGGATTTTATTGGAGGGCTCCCTCGAGCGTTTGGAGTTGATACTATTTTTGTGGTGGTTGACCGGTTAACGAAGTACGCTCATTTTATGACTTTATCTCATCCTTATTCAGCAAAGCAGGTGGCTGAACTGTTTATTAAGGAAGTGGTGCGTTTACATGGTTTTCCATTGACCATAGTCTCGGATAGAGACAAGATTTTTTTGAGCAGGTTTTGGTCCGAGTTATTCTAGGCTGCAGGGACCAAATTGCATTATAGTACGGCCTATCATCCTCAGTCGAATGGCCAAACGGAGGTGGTCAATCGGGGTTTGGAAACTTATCTCCGTTGTTTTTGTGGGCCTAAACCGAGAAGCTGGCCTAGGTGGGTACATTGGGCTGAGTTCTGGTACAATAGTACATACAAGGAATCAACGGGTATGACACCGTTCAAGGCACTCTATGGAGCTGAACCCCCTCATTTGTTAAGAGTGGGGAATAGTTTTTTACGAATGGATGCGGTCTCATCATTGCTGGCTGAGAGAGAAGTCATACTTGAGGAGCTAAAGACATCTTTAGAAAAGGCCCAAAATCGTATGAAGGTTCAGGCGGATAAACACCGGAGGGATGTGCAGTTTGAAGTTGGAGATAGAGTGCATCTCAAGCTTCAACCATACCGGCTTAAGACTTTAGCAACCAGAATTAATGAAAAATTGAGCCCAAGGTTCTATGGGCCTTTCTTGGTAGAGGAAAAAATTGGGTCAGCTGCGTACAGGTTATCTTTACCTGACGGGTGTAAAATTCACCCGGTTTTTCATGTTTCATTACTTAAGAAGGCTGATCCATTGCTGCAAACTCATCAGCCTTTACCTTCAGTTCTGTCTGCTGATTGGGAATTACAGGTTAGGCCTGCTGAGATTTTAGATTGGCGTCGGGATGCTCAGGGCCATGTTCAGGTTCTTGTCAAGTCGTTGGGGTTGCCTGACTTTGAAAACTCTTGGGAAAATTTTGTCACTTTGGATGCCCAGTTTCCAGAACTGCACCTTGAGGACAAGGTGCTCTTGTTGGGGGGGAGTATTGATAGAGCCCAACTACGTAAGGCCCAACTTCAACAAGTCTACAGCAGAGACAAATATAGAAGAAGAGGACTCAATGCAAAAGAGCCCAATACTAAGCAGATGGAGGTTGAGCCAGCAGCAATAGAGGCCAAGGCAACGTTGTTAGAGAATGTTGAGTCAGCTGGAGGTTAGAAGAGAACGTGGGGGCAACAATTCAGTTAGCAAGGGATGGGTATTAGTAGAGTGAGGAGCAGGAAAGAGAGGCACCAAGGGGTCATATTGTTATGAGTGTTTTTTGAGAGTAAGCAAGGGCTGCTCTTGTTATCATTTTCTTTCTTCTGTAATTTCTTTTCCTTCAATCATTGATCCATAGCAGACTATGGAGAACCAGATGCATTGTTCTTTGAATTGTTGTTATTTTGAGTTGATTAATACAAGAGTAATATTCAGTACAATTTTCTGTTAATTTACACCAGTTTATCAAAAATATACAGTACCCTATCTGCTAAGTTTACGTAAATTCGTATCAGAGTCCATCCGTCAGTTGAGTGCAACGGTGATGGAACTCGTACATGGTGTCAACGTACTGAGAACGGAGGACCGTGGTTCGAGAGATGGAAGTGGAAACAGGGACAGAAATACGAATGGATTTCTTTTCCTTCAATCATTGATCCATAGCAGACTATGGAGAACCAGATGCATTGTTCTTTGAATTGTTGTTATTTTGAGTTGATTAATACAAGAGTAATATTCAGTACAATTTTCTGTTAATTTACACCAGTTTATCAAAAATATACAGTACCCTATCTGCTAAGTTTACGTAAATTCGTATCAGAGTCCATCCGTCAGTTGAGTGCAACGGTGATGGAACTCGTACATGGTGTCAACATACTGAGAACGGAGGACCGTGGTTCGAGAGATGGAAGTGGAAACAGGGACAGAAATACGAATGGAGATGGAAACGGAGGTGAGAGCGATAGGGAAAGAAGCAATCGAATCAGGGATGAGAAGCGAGCAAGAAGGGTAGAAGTGCCTTATTTTAATGGTGATGATCCTTATGGATGGCTTTACCGAGCTGAACGCTATTTCTGGATTAATAGGATTCCGGTAGAAGAACATGTAGAGACGGCAGCTATCTGTTTAGAGGGGAGAGCCCTCAATTGGTTTCAATGGTGGGAAGGCAGGAACCCTAATATTAGTTGGAACGACTTCAGATTGGCTGTATTGGAACATTTCCACATCTCATCTTCAAGGAACCCATACGAGGTGTTAATGAGCCTTCGTCAAGAGGGAACGATTGCAGAGTACCATGAACAATTTGAGTTGTTGTCAGCACCTTTGAGACATGCAGATGATGAGATGATCAGAGCAGCATTTCTTAATGGCTTGAGAGAAGATATTAGAGCTGGATTCAGACTCCATGATCTGAATGAGTTGGGGAGAATGATGACGTTGGCACAAAGGGTGAAAGAGAAGAAGAAAGGGTGGAAGAGAAGAAGAAGGTGAAGGAGAAGAGGGGAACGTCCGTGAAAGGGGTCAACAGCAACCATGGGCATGGACATGGGTTTAATCAAAGGCCTGCTTTGACTAACCGGGCCTCAAATTATTCTGAACAAAGGCCCAATAATAATAGTATGGCTGGACGTGGTGGGCTGAGTGCTAGTGGGTCACGACAGGTTTCGACATCAGTAAACCAACAAAGGACGAATGGGTTAGGAAACAAAGAAGGGGCCAATAGTGGAGGAGGGGATCCGTCGAGACAAGTGGGGGAGGAGGAAGGGAAAACCCTAATCCCAATTACAGTGGCTGTGGCTCCAATTTTAGGAGGCTCTCACCAGACGAATGGCTGGAGAAACGACAGAGGAACTTGTGTTTCAGGTGCGACGCACCCTACACATTCGACCATGTGTGTCAGAACGCGACCTTGCACGTGATGTTGTTAGGAACTGGAGAAACTTCGTTCGAGGAGATGGAAACCGTGGAGTTGTGCGAAGAGGTGAGCGGCGAAGAAGACGGAACTCTGAGTTTGAGCATGCATAGCCTTGTAGGTTTGACATCAAGCCATTCTCTGAAGCTGTGGGGAGACATCCAAGGTCGAAGAGTCACGGTATTGATCGACACGGGAGCTTCACACAATTTCCTATCTTGGCAAGTGGCAGCAGAAATGAACCTAGAAGTGGAAGAAGCTGCGATGTATGCTGTTGAAATGGGTGATGGGCACAAGACGCAGAGTCGAGGCATGTGCAAAGGAGTGTTACTCTCACTTCCAGGTATGCCAGTGATCTAAGATTTTTTCCTATTTAATTTAGGGGGGGTGGATGTTATTCTGGGGTATGCTTGGCAGGAAGGGCTTGGAGATATTCAGGCCAACTTTCGGCAATCTATTCTTAAAATACCATGGGAAGGAAATATGGTGGAAATAAAGGGAGACCCTCGGTTGTCCATGGAGCGGGTATCATACAAAGGGTTGGGGAATGCTGTGAAGAAGGTAGTTGATAGTTATTATGTGGAATTACAAGTGATGACTAAGGAACAGTATGAAGGGATACTTCCAGCAGAGGTGACCGAGATTTTAGAAGAGTTCAGTGAAGTGTTCAAAGCTCCAACGGGTGTGCCACTAGTGAGACACTGTGATCATAAAATTTTGATGAAGGAAGGGGCAGCCATTCCTAACATTAGGCCTTATCGTTATCCTCACTACCAGAAAGAAGAAATAGAGAAGTTTGTAAGGGAAATGTTAGATGCTGGATGGATAACACCAAGTGTGAGCCCTTATTCAAGTCCCCTAATTTTAGTGAAAAAAAAAGATGGCAGCCGGAGGTTTTGTGTGGACTTTAGAGCACTCAACAAGGGCATGGTGCCAAATAAGTTTCCTTTACCAGTGACAGATGAGCTGCTAGATGAGTTAGAAGGGGCAAAATTATTTTCTACGTTGGATTTGAAGTCAGGATACCATCAAATCAGGATGAGACCAGAAGATATTGAGAAAACGGCTTTCAGGACACATGAGGGCCACCACGAATACTTGGTAATGCCGTTTGGATTGCGCAACGCTCCTTCGACATTTCAAGCTTTGATGAATGAAATATTCAGACCTTTCCTTCGGAAGTTTGTCCTAGTTTTCTTCGACGATATATTGGTTTACAGTAGAGATGAGTTGACCCATGTGAGTCATTTAAGACAAGTGTTGGAGGTTTTGCATAAGAATCACCTTTGTGCCAATAGAAAAAAATGCAGCTTCATGCAATCTGAATTAGAGTATCTGGGCCATATCATTTCGGGTACTGGTTTGAATGCAGATCCTAAGAAGGTGGAAGCTATCCAAAATAGGCCCATTCCCAAGAATTTGAAAGGGCTACGGGGATTTTTAGGATTAACCGGTTATTATAGACGGTTTGTGAAAAATTATGGTCATATTGCTCGCCCATTAACTCAGCTGTTGAAAAAGGACAATTTCCATTGGGGAGAACCAGCCCAGCTTGCTTTTGAAGAATTAAAGTATGCCATGCTCAGATTACCTTCATTGGCTATGCCAGATTTTTCAGATGTCTTTATTGTCGAAACTGATGCTTCGGGTGTAGGGATGGGGGCTGCTTTGATGCAAAGAAAGAGGCCTATAGCTTTCTTAAGTCAAGCGTTCTCGGATACAGCCAAGACACTTTCAGTTTATGAACGAGAATTAAAGGCAATTGTGTTTGCGATACAAAAATGGCGACACTATCTTTTGGGGCATCATTTTATTGTGAGTACTGATCAAAAGAGTCTAAAATACTTAACCGAGCAACGGTTAATTGTTGAAGGACAGCAAAGGTGGGTAGCAAAGTTGTTGGGCTATGATTTTGAGGTGCAATACAAACCGGGCAGTGAAAATAAAGCAGCGGATGCATTATCAAGAGTAATGGAATGTAGAGAGTTGTCAGTTGTTTCAAGTCCAGATCTGCACCTAATAGCAGATGAGGTACTGGCAGATCCTGAGACAAAATCCATATTACTTGAGGTGATGAGGGATGCCAATTCTCATCCGGGGTTTCAAGTATCCAAAGGCAGTTTGTGGTTCCATGATAAATTAGTCATCCCCCGTTCATCTATACAAATACCTGCCATTCTAAGCGAGTTTCATGATTCTCCTTGGGGTGGATATTCGGGTGAACTACGGACCTATAAGAGACTGGCTGCAATTTTTTGGTGGAAGGTTATGCGAAGGGATGTGGCAGATTACATAAGAGCTTGTGGAGTATGCCAACAACAGAAATATCAAGGTCTTCAACCCACGGGCCTGTTGCAATCTTTGCCAATTCCATAACAGGTTTGGGAGGACCTCTCAATGGACTTTATTGGTGGGCTGCCCAAGTCCAAGGGTGTGGATACCATAATGGTGGTAGTTGACCGTTTATCCAAATATGCACATTTTATCACATTGGTTCACCCCTTTACTGCAGAACAGGTTGCCTTTCTTTTTATTAAAGAAATTATAAGGTTACATAGGTTCCCTCAATCAATAGTTTCAGATAGGGACCGCATTTTTGTTAGTAAATTTTGGGGGGAGCTGTTTAAATCCGCAGGTACTCAGCTGAAGTTTAGTTCTGCGTATCATCCTCAAACGGATGGGCAAACGGAAGTCGTAAATAGAACTCTAGAGACCTATCTACGCTGTTTTGTCAATGGACACCCACAAGGGTGGGCTAAGTGGATTCTGTGGGCGGAATTTTGGTTTAATACGTCTTACAATAGGTCCACACAGATGACTCCTTTTAAAATTCTGTATGGCCGAGACCCTCCTACTATTTTCAGTATGCAGCATGGGAAGGTTACAGTGGATGCCATTGATAAATGGTTAGAAGCAAGGGATGCCGCTTTGGATGATATGAAGAAAAATTTGTGTATGGCTCAAGAAAGGATGAAACAGCAAGTGAATAAGGGGAGAAGGGAAGTTGAATTTGAGGTAGGAGATAGAGTATTCTTGAAAATGCAACCTTACAAGCATCGTTCTCTGGCTAAATTCGTGAATCAGAAATTAGGCCCAAGGTTTTATGGTCCTTATGAGGTGATTAAAAGAATAGGTCCTGTAGCATATCAGTTGTCACTTGTCGCTGCCAAGTCATTCCAAATTGCATTCCGTTTTTCATGTCTCCCAATTGAAGAGAGTTGTCCATCCAAATATACCAGTGCTGGAAATGCCCAAAGGAATGACAGAGATGATAGAGTTGCAGGTTCAGCCACAGGAGATTATTGCTGCTTGAAGGCTACTCAGTGGGGAGGTTGAAGTATTGGTGAAGTGGGCTGAGTTACCAAGCTGTGAAGATTCATGGGAGGAACTTAAGAAATTGCAGGAAACTTTTCCTTCTTTTCACCTTGGGGACAAGGTGGTGGTTAAAAGGGGGGGTATTGATGGGCCACTAGAGCCTTTTATGCAGTATTATAAAAGAAGGAATTCAAAAGCAAATTCAGCCCAACAAGACAATAAGGATCAAGTCAGCAAAGGCATAGAGAATCAGAAGGTTTCGGTGGGATCTCAGCTATTGGGTCCAAGCCCAAGTAACAGCAGTAAAGAAGAGGAGGAGATAATTCAAAGCACAAGCAAAGAAATGAAGTTAGTTACGCACATGAGCATAGAGGACAGCTGGCAGCTGCTGAATGGCCAAAAGGAAATTGGGGAGCCAAAGAACGTGATGGGAAGTTAGTTATAATGGGAATGAAAACAAAAAAAACGGGAGGAAAATATTCATCATCTTGGAGAGAGGGAATAGGGGTTCTCTGCAACAGGTTTCGTTGTAGAGGCAACTGGGAAAATTGAGTGATTTACTCTTTGTTTAAGAGTCTGTAATAATCGTCTGATAGCTCTTAGTTTGCTTACTGTTGGAGTCTGTATTTTCCATTGCAGTATTGAGTCCGAGTAATTGTTGAGTCTGTGAGTCTGTTATTCCTTTTCAATGTATTTCTCTTCAATGTATGGAAGGTAGGAGTCTGGTTACTTGTTTGTAATGAACATAGTGCCACTGGTTGTTATTTGATTATTATAACCTGATACAGGGGTATTTCAGAAAATATTACATTGTGTGATTGTGTTTGCTGTTAAACCATAGATAGAAATATGTCAACCCAGTATTATTCAATAGGTGCCATCATTTCCTTATTCTAGAATTGAGTACTACCAATTAGAATGTAACATGGATACAGATTGGAACAGCTGTTTCAAATATTGGATCATGTGCATGAAGGTTTTGAATAAATCTATATTTTTGGTTTCAGTTAAATTATCACATATGCATGCCCTTCTCCTTTCACCTACTGAAACAGTAAAACAGCCTGGTTCACCTGTGACCACTCCAATTGAACCAGTTAAAGTAAGACTTTCTGCAACAATAGCCTCAGCTCCCATTGCCATGTAGTACCCTCCACTTGCAGCCACATCAGACATTGAAGCAATGACTGGTTTCGAAGCAGCCAAAAGCCGGATTTCTCTCCACATTCTGCAGACCAGAGACCAGATAATGATTATGATTCATGATACCAGAATATTATCAGCTAAACGTGCAAAATCACCAAAATACTTAGCATTACAATTCCATCCATGACAACAATTACAGATGTATTTCAAATTTAACTAATATGATTAACTCCTTTCAAATCTAAAAGTATCATCTCAAAAATATACTTCAATAAGGATAACCAATGCAGGTACTCACAAAGTTTTACGCAACGGTACAGATCAGATCTAGATGCATCCAAACAATAATTTCAAACCAATACACAGAAAATCAACAATTTCTTACATTTCATTAATTAAAATTATACTTTTAAACATATAATTAAGATTGAAGGAAAAATTTACCGGAACTTACAAATCAGAAGCAAGTGCATCACCTCCAGGACTGTCAATTCTGATGATAGCAGCTTTAAATTCTTTTGACTCTGAGGAGAAAAAGAACACACGTTGTGACCAGGACACAAGCTATGGCACAAATATACTGAGTGAATTAAAATAATGAATAATAACAATGTCATAGGTTGCAGGTTTGGCAAACAGAAACATAGATGAACTCTGAAACCATGATTATGCCTCTGTTGTGCTCCTAATTCCTAAAAGTGAATAGATAAGTTCTGTGTCGCTGTTGCATACATTAGTCACTTAACAGAACTAACCCCTGTTATCAACATCCTGGAACACATGAACGAAGAGTTCTGCAAGTCATGTTTATTTATTTCCACTTGCTAGGTCACTATTTGCCTCTGTATGAGATTCAGAGATCTAATAAATGAAATATTCTCTGTTCTAGTAGCTTGTTTTCTATAATCTACTTGCTCTTACATTTGTCAATTTATACCTCTTTCTTGGGAAGGAAACCATACTTCTAAGGCCATTTTTTAAAGTAAAAACTACAAAAGAAGTGTAATCCCTTTGCTTCCCGTTTATCTTAGGGGCATCTGAGATTAATATTATTCTGCTAAAGAGAAAATATCTGACACATTACTGACAGATACCATAATTAATGTAAATAGCTTCATAACATTCCACTGGTTATGTGCCAATTTCAATCATCCTCATGCATTGATATTTAAAAGGGAAACTGATAGGAATACACCAACCTTAACCATGCTGAGTGAGCATAATAAAGGAAGGGGTTTTATTATGGGTGGACTCGGTATTAATTATGGGTATCAATCGTGGGTGATTATATATTTATGGGACGACTTATGGGTGATTGATTATGTAATTATGGGTGGTTGATTCTGTAGTTAATTTATAGGTGATTGACTTTGTAATTATTGGTGATTGCTTTTGTGATTAAGGGTGATTGATCATGGATTAAGGGTGATTGTGATAAATAGGGGAGGAGGAGATTGGAGACTATCAAGTGGTTATAAATTGGAAATTGGGAGAGACCAGGTGCCTTTTGAAAACCCTCGACAAGGAGGTTGCAAACCCTCGAAGTTCTAGAGTAGTCAGTCCCTGTTTTATCTTGTTTTGAGTGTTTTAATCCATTGTGCTTGGGATTTATCCCTATTTCGTTATAATAATAATCCAATATTTTGTTTTTCTTTCCATTTTTATCTCTAACTTTCCAGTTGAATACTATTAGAAACTTAGAAGACTAAGTGTACCTCTAACACTGCGAATCTTCTCAATGAACTTCTCTGCAATGATGCCTGAGCTAGAGACACTCAATTGACTCTCAACACGACTAATGCTCCCTGAGGCTCGGATGACGGCTATCCGTTCTTTACCGCCTGATATTCCAACTGTCCATTTCCTAACTCGAGAGTATCTCCTGTGTTAATCGATGCAAGAAAATATCTTCAAATGGTTGATGAGTTATTTGGTATATTTTATTTATCAAAAGGAGCACTTATTATCAATCAAAGACAGGTAAGAAAAGGGAAGCAATAGTAAGTCACCTGAAAACTGTATTTTACATACATAGGCCACATAAAGATCCAGGACCAAATTGAGTGGGGAGAGAAATTTAAAAAAAAAAAAATTAATATCAAATAATTTTGTAATATATTCATTAAAGTTGCCTCCAATTTCTATATAAACTAATTGCAGATTTGTGTTTCCAAAGTTTAAGATTGGAATTAATCAATATACTTGTACTTTGTATTCATGCCAAACTCAAAAAATTTCTATTATAAATGAGATATATGTCTTTGATGTGCTAGTAATCAACAGAACTGTGTTATATTTGAAATACCATGTAACAATACCATACGAATCAAATATCGCAAGACAATTTCAAAAATCAGGTAGCCAGTGAGCTAAGCAGAGCTCTCATTATATATTAGAACATTATAGAACTGCAGTGACACACAATTCGAAAAATGGTCCAATCAAAAGCATTAACACCGTGCTAACATATATTTATTTGAATATAGAAACCCAGATAATTTCATCCCAACTTATCATCAACAGTACCTTAATGTCTAATAACATCCTCTTTGAAAATAGAGGTGGAGGGAAATTTCAGAATAATCCCCAATCAGGTGGAAAGGAAGAAAGAAACAACAATTGATATAAATAATTCTTTTAATAGGGGGAATTTGAGTAGAATTTATATGATTGTAGAAAATAATAAGCCATTGAACAATAGCCTAAATTCCTAACTATGAAAATAAAATGAAGATTGGGAACAAAGCTTTCAAGAGACAGATGGTGAATTGTGAGTGATTTGAGAATTTCCCTTGTTAGACAATTTTAAAGATGACTTTTATCTACTCCAAATAAATAGCATTGTTAGAAATAATATTAATTTATTATTATTAGAATAGTCTAGAATAATCTAGATTGTGGGCTTGGCCCATTAGGTCATCCTATTAGGTCTTTTAGTCTCTATAAATAGAGAGCCTCCTTGTACAGACTTACACACTTGAATATACAATATATTTCAGATTCAATTTGGTATCAGAGCTCTCGATCTGAGGGCTCTGCTTCCGCATATATATCTTTTCCTTTCTTTTTACTGCCGTGCATCATACCGGCAACCATCCTTTCACGCCTAACCCTTATTTAGTCACAAATTTCTTGTCCTCAACCTCGTATCATCAGGAAAAAGATCGTAAGCCTCCGTTCATCGCCGGAAACCACCACAAAACCACCGTCCGCCACTGTTCACCGCCGTCAGACTGCTTTTCCGGCGACTTTTACGACCAACCACCACGCGATCAGGAGCGGCTCAGGGAGGCGACCCTGTCTGTCCAAGCCGCGTGTTGATCGGAGCATCCATGCGCCGCCACGCGCCGGTGGAAGTCTCCGGCGGCCGAACCACTGTTCCGGCGCGTGAGCCACCGTCCGGCCACCGTTCCAGGCCGGAACACCACCATCTTGCCCGCCTCCTCACCCTCTTTCCAGATCTGGTCTCCTATCGTTGTGGGTCCCATCCGTTTGAAAGATATCAGTGAAAAACCCGCTGTTTGGACACTTTTGTGCAACGTTTTTGCGCGATTTCTTGCTTTCTTGTAGTTCTTTGCTATTTTCTGGTCATCTCCTTTTATTTTGTGTTGGAGGGCTCAAATAATGCGTCCAAAAACACGACTGGCATCATCTCCGGTACTACCCCATCTCCATTCTTTTCTCGGGCCAGTGATTCCAATTGGAACAGTGGACGCGGTCGCAGACGTGGCCGCAGACAGAGGCCTCGTTGCAATTATTGCCAGAATCTTGGGCATTTTGAAGAACGCTGCTATAGGAAGTACCCTCATTTGAAGCCACCGTCTGCCAAATTTGCTCAAACTGATGTTACGCCACCTTCAACTGGATTAGTAACTCTTTCAAGTGCCGACTATGAGGCACATCTCAAGAAGGTTTCTTCTCAGCATCCTACTCAAGACACTGGTAATCATGTTGCTTGTTTTTATCAATCATCTCTTGGACCCTGGATAATAGACTCAGGTGCTACTCATCATCTTTGTGGTAATAAAGATCTCTTCACTTCACTTTCTTATTCTAATAACCTACCCCCTGTCACTCTTGCTGATGGCACTAAGGCTTCTGCTCGTGGAATTGGGGAAGCCAACCCAACTCCCCTTTTAACTTTGAGTTCTGTTTATTATATACCTGGCATTCCTTTTAATTAAATCTCTGTCAGTTGATTCATTCTCTTTCATTTACTATTACCTTCTCTAAACAATCCTTTTCTATGCAGGATTCGGGTACGGGGAAGACGATTGGAGCAGGCGTTGAGTCACGAGGTCTCTACTATCTGATTGCACCACCTTCTCCAGTAGCCTGTTCTCTCACAGAGTCTCCTGAGCTAATTCACAGCCGTTTGGGTCATCCAAACCTCTCCAAGCTTCAACATATGGTTCCCTTTTTATCCAATCTTAAGTCTTTAAACTGTCATTCTTGTCAGCAAGGAAAACACACTCGCTCCTCCTTTGCTAATAGAGTCAATAAAAGAGCTGATGCTCCTTTTTCTATTGTTCATTCTGATATTTGGGGTCCGAGTCGAACAACGTCTGTTTTGGGTTTTCAATATTTTGTCACCTTTTTTGATGATTTCTCCCATTGCACTTGGGTTTATTTAATGAAAAATCGTTCTGAGTTATTTTCAATTTATCAAAAGTTTTGTGCAGAAATAAAAACTCAATTTGGTGCTTCTATTCAAATCTTGCGCAGTGATAATGCAAAAGAGTATGTGTCTCTTGAATTTTCTAAATTTCTGGATACACAAGGGACGATACACCAGACTACCTGTCCCCACACTCCACAACAAAATGGAGTCGCTGAACGTAAAAATAGACATCTAGTTGAAACTGCACGTACCCTTCTCATTCATATGAACGTCCCACTCCGTTTTTGGGTAGATGCTATTATCACCTCATGTTTCCTTATCAACCGCATGCCCTCTTCTGTGCTAAATAATGATGTTCCCCACAGTATTTTGTTTTCCGGAGCACCTTATCCTCTGCCTTTACATATTTTTGGCTGTACTTGTTTTGTTCATGATCTTACTCCAGGTAAAGACATGTTGACATCCAAAGCCTTCAAATGTATTTTCCTTGGGTATACACGTTTTCAAAAAGGGTATCGTTCCTATTCTCCTGATCTCAAGCGTTATATCGTTTCTGCTGATGTCACTTTCCTTGATCAGCAGCCTTTTCACTCTACTCCGTCTCCAGTGTCCCAAGTTGATCAGGTCCTTCCTGTTCCTTTTCTTGACTTGTCTTTACCAGCTGCAGGTGACCCTATTCCAGAGGAGCAACCAATTACCTCCATACCTGCAGATCGTCCTCTCCTCACATACCAGCGTCGTCAGCCTGCACCTCCTCCGACTTTGCCTCTTGATGACTCATCGCCCTTTCCCTTCGGCTCTTCTCCTCTGGATCCTCCATTGAGACACCTCCCATTGCCCTTCGGAAAGGTATTCGATCCACTCGAAATCCTCATCCCCTTTATTCTTTCTTGAGTTATGATAGACTTTCTTCACAACATTTTACTTTTGTTTCTAGTCTCTCTTCTGTTTCTATCCCTAAAACCACAGGTGAAGCACTATCTCATCCAGGGTGGCGCCAGGCGATGCTTGATGAAATGCAGGCACTTCACTCCAATGGCACTTGGGATCTTGTTCGTGCTCCTCCCGGGAAGTCTGTTGTTGGTTGTCGATGGGTGTTCACAATTAAAGTTGGTCCTGATGGCACTGTTGATCGCCTTAAAGCTCGCTTAGTGGCCAAGGGATACACACAGATCTTTGGTTTTGATTATGGGGATACCTTTTCTCCTGTTGCTAAGATGGCTTATGTTCGCCTGTTTCTTGCCCTTGCCGCCATTCATCACTGGCCCCTTCTCCAACTTGATATTAAGAATGTTTTTCTACATGGTGACTTGCAGGAGGAAGTTTATATGGAGCAACCACCAGGTTTTGTTGCTCAGGGGGAGAGTTCTGGAATGATATGTAAACTTCGGAAATCTTTATATGGCCTGAAGCAATCTCCTCGGGCCTGGTTTAGCCGCTTTAATTCAGTTGTTGAATCCTTTGGATTAATCAGAAGCAAAGCCGATCATTCTGTCTTTTACCGGCATAGCTCTTCTGGCCAGTGCGTTTATCTCCTGGTCTATGTTGATGACATTATCATTACAGGCAGTGATCAGACCGAGATTGATCAGTTGAAAGAGCATTTATTCAATCAATTTCAGACCAAAGATCTTGGCAGACTTCGATATTTCTTGGGGATCGAAGTTGCACAGTCTAGGCGGGGCATTTCCATCTGTCAGAGGAAGTATGCACTGGATATCCTAGATGAGACTGGCATGTTAGGTTGTAAACCCATTGATACACCTATGGACCCCAATGTTAAGTTATTACCAGGACAGGGGGAGCCACTGCCAGATCCTAGTCGCTACCGCCGACTAGTTGGAAAATTGAATTATCTTACTGTGACAAGGCTAGATATCTCCTTCGCAGTGAGTGTTGCAAGTCAATTTCTTGATTCTCCTTGTGACTCCCATTGGGATGCAGTTATTAGAATTCTCCGATATATTAAAAAGGCGCCAGGAAGAGGTTTATTATATACAAATAAAGGGAGTTCAGAGATCTCTAGTTATTCAGATGTTGACTGGGCAGGTTCTCCTTCAGATAGACGATCCACCTCAGGGTATTGTGTTCTCTTCGGAGGAAATTTGATCTCTTGGACGAGTAAGAAGCAAACTGTGGTCGCCAGATTCAGTGCGGAGGCAGAATATCGGGCAATGGCAAATGCAACCTGTGAGCTCATCTGGCTGAGTCAATTGCTGAAGGAACTCCATCTCTGTGAACAAAGGCCTATGAAGCTCATTTGTGACAACCAAGCCGCTTTGCATATATCCTCTAACCCAGTCTTTCATGAGAGGACCAAGCATATAGAAATTGACTGTCATTTTGTTAGAGAAAAGATCCAGTCAAGGGAGATCGAGACAGCATTTGTCAATTCCAATGATCAACTTGCGGATGTATTCACTAAAGCTCTTAGAGGTCCCCGAATAGATCATATTTGTAACAAGCTGGGAGCTTTTGATATATACGCACCAGCTTGAGGGGGAGTGTTAGAAATAATATTAATTTATTATTATTAGAATAGTCTAGATGTGGGCTTGGCCCATTAGGTCATCCCATTAGGTCTTTTAGTCTCTATAAATAGAGAGCCTCCTTGTACAGACTTACACACTTGAATATACAATATATTTCAGATTCAATTAGCATAAACCGTAGTACATTCTTAAAGGCCTCTACAAGAAATTGCTACCTGTAATCCACCATAGGTAGATTTTTATCTGTTTTCACTCCAAGTCTCTCCTTTAACATGGAAATAACCTGCAAAACATTTGATGTTTCTTATCATTTAAACCCCCTTTGATTGAGATTTATTCACATCCTTCAAAACAATTTATCAATCATTATTAATTACCAATACATATGAATACAACTGACTGAAGACAGTAGGGTCCACAATTTAGTTAAATGAAGAAGCAATAAAACCAACAAACTCTAAATGAGAAGGGAAAAAACTATTTATCAGGAATTCAAACATATCCACCACTGGTCACTAGATGAGACTCCATTTTTTCCTCTCGACATGATTATATTAATAAAGCTGACAAACTACACATACAAATAGTCTTTCATATAACACTAGCGAATAATTATGTACCTCGTCATCATAGATTACATTTGATATGAGGCCCTCTTCTTTCAGCTTGTCTACTTGATAAACACCTTCATTTATGAAGTTCTCAATATCTTCTCTCTTTTTTCCTGTATTGAATTTGCAGA
Organism: Gastrolobium bilobum; assembly: GCF_033153095.1. Taxonomy (NCBI): domain Eukaryota; kingdom Viridiplantae; phylum Streptophyta; class Magnoliopsida; order Fabales; family Fabaceae; genus Gastrolobium; species Gastrolobium bilobum. Next base: position 27,619 of record NW_026899735.1, on the reverse strand, counting down.
AGCCCGGATGTTAATTCATTGATTCAAGATTCAACTAGAATTTTAAATGCAAATTTACCTTTAGCAAAAGAGACTTTATCCAGCCAATTTGTATAAATGTTATCAAGCAATGCAGTCAGCATCTCATAATTTTCTTCAGAAATGGTTCTTCGAGCTAGTTGATCACCTGCACTTTTGTATTTGCCAATCCTTTCCACTTGTGGTTCAATTCCTATGTTATCTAAAACACCTGAAAAGAATTAATAAATGATGTCAAAAATCATAAGTTTTATGCTTATTTATAGTCATCATAGGACTTAAAAATTTCAAAGGATTTATCAATAAATTCCCGACATGCATCTGCAAGATGCGCATGATATTACAGAACATTTTTCCAGAACAATCAAAGAATAAGTTGAGAAAATAAGCAATAGAATAATATCTGAGAGACTAACATAGTACGAGTTTCAAACCTCTATTAGTGCAATAGAAAGGCATATTAGTACCAGAATTTAATTCAGGCGTTAGTAGAAAGACATACTGTACCAAAATTCTGCACAAACTTCATAGAAAAGGAAATGTTCCCTTAGATGGATCTATGTACATAACATATGAAAAAGTTTTTTTTTTTTTTTCTTTTTTAAAGGAAATGCTAATAGAAAACCACCTTATAACTTATGGGAGGTTTGGAACGTCTTACCCTCCCTTCTATGCCCCTGTTACAGCTCTGGATTCCCTAAGGCAAGATATTACTGTAACGGAGATACGGGAAAGGAAGGAAAAGGGAAATATTTTTGAAAAGAACGATGACAGAAAAAAAACAAGAGGTGAACCTCTTCACAAGGTAATTCTCCTTTCACACTGAGATACCTCAGTCAACAATCAAATCTTCAAAAGTGTCTCCTAACAGAGGGTGTATCCCCTTATATACACGTAACAAGGCTTACCTATTAAGCCACTAACTAACTAACTGCTTCCAACTTCCTAACCAGCAGATCTAACTAACCTAGGCTCATACTCAAGGTCCTCAACTAGTCTAGCTGGATGCCCTGGTTTGTTCCTCTTGGTACATACTTGTCCCCCACCCCCCCCCCCCCCCCCTCCCCCCTTCTGTCTCTCTTCAAAAAATAAAAAATAAAAAAAAAAAAAGAGTAAATATCCATTGGCCCTTCAAAGATATGTGATATGTTCTCCATTTATCACCAACATACTTAATGTCATTAATTTTCTTCTTTTAAGGACCGATTTGACACCACTTTAATGACCAACTTGATGGAAAATATGACAAAAGTACAAAACTAATGACATTAATTGTCATCGAAGGACCAAGATGATGTCTCTAATACATGTAGGACCAAGGTGATGTTTTGTTTATCTTTGAAGGACCAAATTGGAGAATAAGAGAAACACGCACACAAAGGATGCTGTCAGAAAACAAAAAATTCAAGGACAACTACTATTGGTTAAATTTATAAAATGCATGGAGAAAAAAAATCAGCTTACCTCTGAGGAATGAAGCTTGAACAGTCAATCCAAACAAAGAGAAATAAGCACTTGGAGGGGCATATATCTCTTCACACTCACACGCAAGGTAATATTCTTTTTCTTGACATGAAGGGACATATGCCACAACAAATTTACCTACAAGCATAATCAACTATCAAAGCATGTTATGAGTGGGACAGACCAACAATATAGGCCAACATATCATTAGAGAATAAGAGGGACATGATATATCATTATTCATTAATGACCATATTTTCTCTAAAATGTAAGCCTCAGTTAAATCATAAGCTCAGAAAATAACATGCATCAGTCTTCCTATAAAAAGAGAAGATACATTGACTTCAGCAAGAGAAGTCGGCTACTTAAGGCCATTTCAATACAGATAAAAATATGTTAGAATATCTCAATGATACTGTACAATATTAAGATTATATTATCTTAATATTGTATAGAGTATCCTAGAGGATCTCTTAGGATTAATTTCCATATTTCCTTATATTTCATGATCTTTTTCCTTATTTTAGTAGTCCCCTATTAAGTACAAATAGGGATTGGTGCTTTGTCTTTTGTAATCAAATCAATAACCTCATTACACATAATATTCAGTCTCTATTATTCTCTACATCTTTTCTGCTACATATACGCCTAAAACCCTATAATTTCAACAAAATCCATGTCAAATTAATAATTCTTTTGAATGTTCTCTAGAGTATATAAGAGAAGTAATTTGCAAAGCACACTAAAACTACATGATTCATGCATTGGCAGTCAAGAAGGCAAAGTGTCCAAGAAACGCATGTAAATTGGCATTTTCAGGGGGTGTAGCTGTAGAAGTTATCAGTAATTACATTTACATCTAACTTGGCTATGTTAATTTACTGAATTTATTGGTAAATTCTACACCGGTTCACTTGACCCTATCATAAGTTACTATAAATAGTGTATAATACGAAAATTAAAGTTTTGGTACTGCATGTTTCCACATTCCTCTTTCTTCCATACATAAGCTGCAACACAAATCCAGAGTTCTACCTGATTTTTTGAAATTCAAGATGTGCCTTCGAATTTCTTCGACTTTACCCCACCCGCAATTTAAACTATCAATATAGAGATAGACCCCAGAAATACGAGGATCATACGCTGCTTTCAGAAAATTCTCACAAATTTGAGGTAGAGAAAGTCCTGGAGAAAACCTACTCTTCACTTGATCGGATATCTGAATATGAGAAAGAACACAACATCTTGAACTCTCAAAAAAAAAACAGAAAAAACAAAAGCCAACTCAAACATGAGGATGAGAAAAGCGATAAAACCTGGCCACGAAGTTTCATTGTGAGGACGCTACCCTTGCCGACACGCTCCCAAGGGAAGGCAAACAGCATCTTAAGCTTGACGAGGAAGTTTCTCCATCCAGTAATAGGTTCAAATTCAAACTCGCCACTCGGATAATCCTCATGGGAAATCCTAACACTTTGATTGTCAATGGAACTTTCTTCTTCTTGTTGTTCGGTTTTAGGATCGGAAGAAGAAGAATCGAAGGCACGAAGGGAAAGGTCTCGTCTATGCACACGGGAGCGGAAGGGTGTGAGAGTGAGAGAGTGGGGATGAGAGAGAAAAGAAAGGGAGAATTGGCATTGAAATTGAAGGCAAGAAACAGAGGACAATGTGTTGCAGCGGGGAATGGAGGTGAGGTGAGGAGTGGGTAGAAGCAGCTTCGACATTTCTGTGTTGAGTGTGACAATGCTAAATGCTCACTGCCGATGGAGTAAGAACTGAGAACAAAATGATAAATAATGTAATTGAACGGAAAAGGAAGCATGTCACGATAAGGTCCGCCTTCCTCCACGTCGTCGTTTAGCCTGCCATTCCTTCTCTATCTCTCCCCAGTGCTTTGAAATTCAATTAAGTTGGGGGGTTTTGGGCTTTTATACCAACACATGAATATAGATATTCGATCTACTTTTTTACGTCTACTATGATAATGGCTTTTTGACCCTTTTATTCCTCGTTAAAAAATTAATAATAATTTTGCCTCTCACTTAAAACTATTTATCAACTTGTCCCTCTTTAGTCGATTAACTTGAATATTTAATCGGTTAAATAGTCAAAATACAGGAATAACGCTGACCCGAAATTTAATCGATTAAATATCTCTCTTAACCAATTAAATTTTGAGACATTTAATTAATCGATTAAATGTATTATTTAATCGATTAAATGTCGATAGAATTGTTTTTAAAACCCCCCCCCCCCCACCCCACCCCTTTGACAGAGGGGGTTATTTCAAACCCTAATCGATTAAGGTTCACAAAAAACCCCAAATCTGAACCCAGCTCTAGAAGTCGTTCCCCAGGTGTGTGGATTGCGTCCCCAAGTCTACTTCAAACATCTTCATCCTCCACGGTGAGTGATTTTCGGATTTTGCAACATTTATTTTTGTTATTTTCGAATTTTGGGGGTTTGTGGACCGGGCTCTTCGTTTTATTTTTTATTTTTGAACAGATGATTGTGATTGTGGACCAATTTGAGCCGGGCATAACATGTATACCGTTTTATTTTTTGAATTTTTGGAATTTTTTTTAATTATCTGTTTTATTGGTTGTTATTGGTTGTTGATAAATTATTTTGTCATTGTAGGTATTCTGTTACAATGGTCGGCCGCAGAAGAGCAAGCAATGCCGACGCTGAGAAACGCACGAAGCAACGACAAGACTGGCCTTCTTCCTCAAGGCCACAAGACGAAGAGCCTGATAACGTCGACCTCCCATTTGAATACCTGTTTGAGGATGACCCTTCGGTTCACGCTGCATTTGTATGTGACCATGTCAACAGACCCTTATGTGCTCCAAAATCATTGGATACAACATTCTTTATGAAAGAGGGATTTCATATTGTGGCGATGTTGGAGGCAACACATTTGAGGGTTGTTGGCTGAGATGCTATGGCTGTATTCAGAGGTTATGGTGAGGGCCTTCTACCATAACCTCAGCTACATACAAGGTGAGTTGAGGTCGAGGGTCTGCGGTGTGGACATAATCATGACGGCTCTGGTATGGTTGGAGATACTAGGCTACGACTTTGAAGCTGAGCCCACTGCGGAGTATGACGCAGATAGCGGTGTATCACTTCCTAGATATGCCCAAGGTGATGCTGTGGAGGAGGCCAGGAGGTCTGATATTAGACGTGGGCGGACCATTCATTACACGGTGGGGTTGCTTAGTATTGATGCTAGTATATTTCACTATGTCATCACCCACATACTGTTTTCGCGAGCTTTCAATCATTCCAAGGTGCTGGAACATGACATTCCTATCATGTGGGCTATCTGACATGGTGTACAGGTGAACTGGAGGCACTACATCTGTTGGATGATGTTTAAGGCCAAACATAAGGGTGCACTTCCATTCGTGTCTGGTACAGAGGATATTGGTTCACTTTGGTGTTCCCACGGACACTGAGCAGCTGAAGAGGCCCACAGGCTATACAGCCAAATTCGAAAAGCGTCTACCGGAGCAGTGCAAGATCTCCAAGAACAGGGCGGGTGTGTGGCAGTTCTCAGGTACGGTTGAGGTTGAGGTTCCTGATGTTGCCCCAGATGCACACATGGTTGAGCCCGAGGTGGAGGATGATGATGACGACGATGATGAGGCTGATTTGCAGGAGATAGCTGAGCCTGAGGGTGGATTTTCATTGCGTGATGTCATGAAGGGCATAAATGCCACACTGAAGAAGATAGGAAAGATGGCGCTGAAACAAAAAAAATGGAGGAAGAGTCACATCCAGAAAGGGAATGAAAGGTTTAGACACATACAGGGAAGGTTCAAGGGTGTGGAGGATATGCTTGCTCGTCTGGAGCTTGCACGAGGAAAGGAGGTTGAGGAGGCAGCAGGGGAGGGGGCTCATGTGTCAGATGAAGAGGACGAGGAGGACCAGGATTAGATTTAGGGTTTAGTTTTTATTTCATGTGTTTATGGTTTATTTCATGTATTTCCTTTATTTCCCGAACTATTTGATGTAATGAACTTAATGTTTCGTTTCGTTTATGGAAGGGTGGATTTATGTTGCTTTAGATGTTTCACAAATGCCGTAAATGGAACTTTTGTGCTAAATTGTTCAACATGGGCCAAATAATAATGCAACAGGTCACAATCATCCATAACAACTCAGAACAATCACTAATAGGTGTTTAAAATGGTTAAATCATGTTTTGGTATGCCTAAACCAATGTTTTGATACAATACGACGTCGTTTTAGGAAATGAACGTGCACATTGCTTTTCTGTGTCACAAATTATGTTCCCCAAGTCACACTACCTTAGTTCATGAGTTTAGAGTTTCAACCACCTCAAAAAAATCCGTGGAAAACAGAAGTGCGTGCCAAAACCAAAGTTTTAATCGATTAACCTGTACTGGTTTAATCGATTAAAATTTTTAATCGATTAAACCAGTACAGGTTAATCGATTAAAACTTTGGTTTTGGCACCCACTTCTGTTTTCGATGGATTTTTTTCTCTTTATTGAGACTCTAAACTCATGAACTAAGTTAGTGTGACTTGGGGAACATAATTTGGGACACAAAAAAGCAATGTGCACGTTCAATTCCTAAAACGACGTCGTATTGTATCAAAACGTTGGTTTAGGCGTACCAAAACATGATTTAACCATTTTAAACACCTATTAGTGATTGTCCTGAGTTGTTATGGACGATTGTGACCTGTTGCATTATTATTTGGCCCGTGTTGAACAATTTAGCACAAAAGTCGAATTCATTACATTAACAAATCATAATACAAATCAGAATGCGTTAACAATTCATTACATAAGTTAATGCAAAAGACAATTCAAGTCTGTCTAATCCTCATAGGACAAGTACGTTTATTGTGACCAATTTGTTTGCACAAGCTACATCTACTCTGACTGCTTGTGGGTTGAGACTCAACCCAATCCATCTTATTTTGTATCCTTGAAGACTTTGGTCTTCCTTGTGCATGCACCAAAGAAGCATTTGGGATAATGGTTGGGCCATCAATTTGTGGAATCAACAACTCATTGCCCATTGGATACCAATGTGCAGCATAGGCCTTGTCAATTTGTGAAATTGAGAACACAGGGTCAACATAATTATAGTGGTTCAACTTCTTTACCTTGCACATCGCTAAGACGTGGCTACAAGGAAACCTTCTAGCTGTGAACCGTCCACATTGACATTACCGATTGAGCAAGTCCACCCTCATTATGGCACCGACATCATGTGTAGATTGATTATAGGCATCCTCCACTTCAAACAACTGCAAGTCCCTATCAAAAACCCGCACACGGAGACTCACTGTTAACTGGTCATTTTTTGTATGTAAACCTCAACCTTTTTTGCAATTCTCCAAGCTTTTGCAAATATTTTTTTGGATCTTTTCACCTCTCTTCACGAAATACTCAACAAGTCTACTTTGAGTCATCTTGACCAATGTCGTTATAGGCAAATTACGTGCACCCCTTAGGACCTTATTGACACACTCAGATAGGTTAGTCATCATGTGACCAAACCTACGGCCCTCCTCATCATAAGACCTGCACCATTTCTCTTTGGGAATCTGATCTATCCATGAAGCTACTTGTGGGTTACTGTCGATAAATTCTGAAATCTGATATCAAAATGAATCTTTGAACTCGGGTACCCTAAAAATCATGAAAATTGCATGCGTTAGATGCAAATTTGCATTAAATACAACATGTACATATTAAACAAATTGTGTACCTAGTTTCATTAGGGTTTTCTTCAATTCCACATCCCTAAACTTAGTGTTAAAGTTGCTTCCGATGTGACGTAGACAAAACATATGATACACAAATGGAGGCTGCCAACCGGCATGATCTCTTACAGCCCTTATGATGCTGGGGTGACAATCGGATATTAGACAAATGTCATGCCTATGTGTTACATGAAAACACATGAGGCTAAGAAACCACGACCAATCTTCTAATCTCTCACCCCGGAGGAACAATAACAAAGGCAATAGGCAGAATGTATCCATCTCCATCTTGTGACGTAGAAATCAAAAGGGTTCCTTTATATTTCCCGTACAAATGCGTGCCATCAATTTGGATTATGGGTTTACAATATTTGAAGGCCTCAATGCACTGGTGAAATGTCCAAAATACCCTGTGAAAGACAGCCTTATCGGTGTAAACTCGACGTTCGTCAAAACATTGGTCCGTATCAATCTTGAACACAGAACCCACATTAACCTGCGTCATGTATGTCAGCCAACCAGGCAAGAATGCATATGATTTATCCCAGTCACCAAATAACTTCACAATGGCCTTCATTTTAGCCTTCCAAGCCTTCTTGTAAGTTATGTTGTATCCATACAAATGTTGTACCCTCTCTTGAATAAGAACTGGCTTTAAAGATGGATCTTCTTTTAACATACCTATATAAAAAAAAACTCGAAATCAACATTGTCAATAAAAACATTTCATTAAATAACATAAACATAACATATGTAACCAAACATCGCATAATACATACTCATAATGGCTGTACAAATAACATTAGAATCCAGCTGTCTATGATCCTGGGTAAGACCTTGGTTTAGGCAGGTGTGTTCTTTACCCCACTTACTGACTGATAAACCCTTGGTTTACATGGTTCTAGGATTAATTATACTTGAAATATATCATGAATTGCATGGAAATTAGGGTTTTATACTGTAAAGTCACAATAATTGAATATCTTGCTAACATCTTGTAATATTTCTGATTTCAAGGGATTTTAAGATCCATTATGGCTTTTTGGAGCCAAAGGAATGCAACAAGATGAGTTCAAACATCAAAGAAGCAAGATTCCAAGCATCTGCAAGCTGGAGGAGGACGTTTTAGCGCCCAAGAAGAACATTTAAACGCTCTAAATGAAGAAAACCACAATAACTCCCTGGACCATAGCGTTTTGGGGGCCAAACAGAGCGCCAAAACGCTCCAGAAACAATCAGAAACCCTTCGAAGAGGACGTTTTGGCGCCCAACAGCACGCCAAAACGCCCATAGGCAGACAACAACACACTGTGAGAATGTTTTAGCGCACAAACAGCATGCTAAAACGTCCATGCACAGCCAAATCTAAGTCCAAAAGAGATCTTATATCTTTATCAAGATATGCATCAAATTTTACAAAAATACAAAGTGGAAACAAATCAATCTTGATTGAGAATGGATATAAATCCATGGGAAGATATGATGGAAGATCACAACAAAGATTCAAACCTCAAATCTGTCAACCAATCTTCAAGATCTTAAAATGCAAAGAAGAAATAATTGTGGAATCAATTACAAATCTGATACAGATTCGTTGGGAGATACAATGAAGGATGTTGCTTTGAAGATTATAAATAAGGAGCTTGAGGTCAAGACCAAGACACCCATTCACATACTCATTCATTCACAACACAAGTCCAGAGAACCGAAAGGAGGAATCCTGTTGCGGAGCGCTGGAACACTGAGGAACCAAGTCAACATCACACCAATGGAAGCTTGGGGTTCTCTTTTCTTTACTATTGTTTTTCAATTCAGTATGCTAGGCTAGATTTTTATGTAGTTAAGGGTAGATGGAACCCAATTGAATCTTTATGCTTTTGAATTAGATTGTCTCCGAATTCTATTTTTTTATAATTGAATAAATTTATCTGTCTTTAATGTTTTCTATGAGTTTGTTCCTTATAGAATGATTTTGGGGAATTGTATGACAATAGGGATGTTGGTGCATGAACCCTGACTTGATAAATTTATCATAATCCTTGTGATCTAGGGATAGACATAGGGTAATTATGCAATCTTGGAATTCTTGATCTTAATGCATGTTTTCTTGGGGAATAATCGGGGAACTAGAGTTCTTTCAAGATCACATAGATTTAGAGTAACAATGAATTGAGCCCTAATTAACTTAGAAAGAATTGATTGGCAATATATTAAGAAACGAATTCTCGACTATTTAATTCATAACATATTGAGGATATTGGGGGAAGTCGAAACCTTAACTACGCTTGTTTTAAATTCTTCATCAAACATCATCTTTTCAATCATTCTTTTTAATTCTGAATTTCCTTAATTGCATGTTATTACTTGTTTTAAATTTTAAGTTCTTCAAATCACAATTCTCTCAAATCCAACTTTTGATTGTCCAACTAAGACGTAATTAGCGAACTAGTGCTTGAAAATTCTGATCCTCGTGGGAACGATCTCGTACTCCGGTACACTTTATTACTTTACGACCGATGCACTTGCCGAGTCGCATTACTGACCACCCAAGTATTTCCATTCTTTGGCAACAATGCTCTCACATACCAGGGACAACCATCATTATGGTGTCAACACTTCATCACAAATCTATGCTCATCACTTTTTTCCACTACGGCTGTACGGTGAGCCTTCATACAATATAATTTAACTGCATATTGCATTTCAGACTTGCTAGGAAACTCCTGATACAAATATAATGGATCCCCTAATTGCCAACCATCGTGCAATACCTCCGTCTCATCATTAGGGTGGGCCCAATTAATGAAGGAATAATGCGGGCTTTCGTTCCAAAATAGCTCGATCTCAGAACCTACGTCTAAATTATTACTTTTCCGCGAGTACCAACAATAACACAAAGAAGAAATGTTAAATTAAAATGATAAATTAACAATCTTACAACTGCTAATTGGATCAACGCGAAGTGGTGGCATAACCGGGGAACTCAAGTTTCCTGAGTTTGTGTCAACGTCAAAATCACCCTCTACGTCAGTATCTGAGGTGTCACCTAGCGGAATAACATTCTCAGGTTCACCGTCCTCATCACTGTCTATATCTTCCTCGTGTTCATCCTCATTTATTTCCCTCAGTGTTATCTGACTTATGACAGGTGCAGGTGCAGATAAATCAACGACTCTGCCTTCTTGACCAAAATATTGTTCACTTCTTGGATGCATAGGTACAAATGAAGATTGACCACAATCTATTTCAACATATATCTCAATAAAATTTTGAAATTTTCGGTCAACAATTGCATCTATGACACATTTCACATCTTCATCATCACATATATCGTTACCAATGCAGTATATAGCATCCTTACCAACTATAGACTCTACCCTAGCCATCATCCTCTGAACTCATTGGCTGCCTTGTAGCCCCAATTTTTGGTGAATTCTCCCCTTCAGCTCATTGTATATAGTGCCCCATTTGATTTTCAACATTTTCGTTTTTCCTTCAAATCGAACACCATTGGGGCCTTCATAATGCTTTCCGTCAAAGTAGATCATTGTAACATACATGTTTGGACTTGAGCTTATCTTTCACACGAATTTAGGACTAGGGTTCGGATTTTGGGGGGTTGGGTTCGGATTTTGGGGGCAACAAATGAATATATAAGTGCAATAACAATGATTTCACAAGATTAAGGCTTTAGAGATAGTGGGATGAAATAGAATCTTGATTGCAAGGATTACAGATGACAAACAAGAGAGATATTGGTTTACAAAACGATAATATTTGAAATGAGACCGAGAAAGGGCAAAATATAGGGTTTCTGCCGACATTTAATCGATTAAATATTGTTTCTTAATCGATTAAATGTCCCGAAATTTAATCGATTAAGAAGGATATTTAATCGATTAAATTTCGGGTCAACGTTATTCCTGTATTTTGACCATTTAACCGATTAAATATTCAAGTTAATCGATCAAAGAGGGGCAGGTTGGTGGATAGTTTTGGGTGAGGGGCAAAATGATTATTAATTATTTAATGAGGGGCAAAATGGTCAAAAATCCCTATGATAATCCTTAATAACAAATCTTAAAATTTTGTAATGAACATAGGATTGATTACTAGTTTACACTAATTGTTAACAAGTAAGTGTTGATGCAAAAATTTGTACCAATATAATTCATGCTAAGAAAAAGTAAATTAGACTTAAATGAGACTATAAATAAAGTCTAAGGGTCAAAGAATAAATATGTAAAAGTTTTAGGACTGAATTACAAATAAACAAAGTAATGGTCCAAGCTTAACTTTGACTTTTTAATTAAATTCTCCATGGAATTTTAAAGACTAGAAGTGGTCTTAGATTTGTCTAATAATAATTAGATAAATTTATAAAATTAGGTCAAAGTTTGATTAAATATAGGTCAATGTGTGTAAAATTACATGGAAAGTAAGTGTAATTAAGTAAAAATGACTAGTGTAACAGCCCGTTACGTACCGCTAATGTTAACATTGCATATGATATTAAGCACAGTTACAATCACAGTAATTGAGTTAATTAAGTTACGGATAAATTTTTTCCTTTTTACTTCTTGATAAACCTTTGGTTTACCATGTTTTTAGGCTAAAATATACAAGAATTATATAGTAGAATGCATGGAATTCAAGGTTTTACGACATATAAATCATAAGATACGAAATTGAGCTGACGTTTTGATAATAATTGCATTTTGAAGGTAAAACCACAAGAATTGGTGCTAAAAGTGCTAAAGAAATCATGACGAAGAAGTAGCAGCTCAATATGGACCAAGGAAAGCCAAAATCTTACAATTCAAGGGTCAGAAGAGCACGCTCAAGCGCACAAGAGGGCGCCCGAGCGCGTACAAGCAGGGAAAATAGCCAAATTGAGCAGTTCAGGGTGCTCAAGCGCCCAAGAAGACAAGAAATTTTCCACGAGAAGCACGCTCGAGCGCGCTCTAGCAGGCAGAAACAATAAATTGACGCATATTAGCACGCTCAAGCGACCATAAACGTGCTTAAGCGCCCAACCACGTTCCAAACAACAAGATTTAATGAAGATATCAGATTTTGATATCCGGAATTAAAAGCGAAAACATATCGACACTGATTTAAAGAGATTCATGGAAGATTGAAGCAGGATTATAACAAGATTCAAAGTCTTAAATCTATCACCAATCTACAAGATCTTAAATGCAAAAAGGAAACAATTGTAGAATCAACTACAAATCTGATACGGATACGGTGGGAGATGCAATGAAGGATACAACTCCAATGGCTATAAATAAGGAGCTTGGGGTCAGACCAAAACACGAATTCACAAGTCCAGAGCATTACACCAAGACTGAAGGAGGAATCCTGTTGCGGAGCGCTGGAACACTGAGGAATCAAGTCAACATCACATCAATGGAGGCTTGGGGTTCTCTTTTCTTTATCATTGCTTTTCAATTCAGTATGCTAGAGTAGTCTTTTATGTAGTTAAGGGTAGATGGAACCCAATTTAATCTTTATGTTTATGAATTAAATTGTCTCTGAATTCTGTTCTTTTTATAATTGAATAAATTTATCTGTTTTTAATGCTTTCTATGATTTTGTTCCTTATAGAATGATTTTGGGGAATTGTATGACAATAGGGATGTTGGTGCATGAACCCTGACTTGATAATTTATCATAATCCTTGTGATCTAGGGATAGACATAGGGTAATTATGCAATCTTGGAATTCTTGATCTTAATGCATGTTTTCTTGGGGAATAATCGGGGAACTAGAGTTCTTTCAAGATCACATAGATTTAGGGTAACAAGGAATTGAGCCCTAATTAACTTAGAAAGAATTGATTGACAATATATTAAGAAACAGATTCTTGACAGTTTAATTCATAACATATTAAGGAAATTGAGGGAAGTCGAAACCTTAACTACGCTTGTTTTAAATTCTTAATCAAACATCATCTTCATTCATTCTTTAAATTCTGAATTTTCTTAATTGCATGCTATTACTTGTTTTTAATTTTAAAGTTCTTCAAATCACAATTCTCTCAAACCCAACTTTTGATTGTTCAACTAAGACGCAATTAGCGAACTAGTGCTTGAAAATTCTGATCCTCGTGGGAACGATCTCGTATTCAATACACTTTATTACTTTTACGACCGGTGCACTTGCCGAGTCGCAACAAGTTTTTGGCGCCATTGCCGGGGATCGAATGCTTCAACATTAGAAGTAACTAATTAAGTTTTAGATTGGACGTTTATTTTTCTGCACTTTAAGCATATTATAAACAAAAAATTCTGCATATTTAATTTTCTGCATTCTTTTCTTTTCTGTTTTCTGTTTTTCGTTTTTTCTATTTTTCTGCACATCTTTTCAATCTTAGTTTATGCAAGGTACTCTTAACCCGCGAATCTTGCAGTTTGATCCTGAGATAGAAAAGACAGAAAGAAAACTTAGGAAGGACGCAAAAGCAAAGAAAGCAAAAGAAACAAAGGCAACATCAACTTCAACGGAACCAAGGACGGAACCTAAGGAGGAATCAATGGCAGAAAACAATCAACTTGCTCCAAGGACGTTGGGAGATTACATGACCCCAGCTCGAGTTCCACAGACAGCAAGCATTGTTAGACCAAACATAGAGGCTAACAACTTTGAACTGAAGTCGGCACTGCTGCAACTGATTCAAAAAGAACAGTTCGCTGGAGGAAGCACAGAGAACCCCTATAGTCATCTTGAAAACTTCTTACTTTACTGTGATACATTGAAAGTGAATGGAGTTTCTCGTGATGCCTTCTTGCTCAGACTATTTCCGTGCTCACTGAAGGATGAAGCAAGAGATTGGCTGCAGTCTCTACCTGAAGGAAGCATAACCAATTGGGATGACTTAGCAAGAAAAATCTTGGCCAGATTTTTCTCAGCTTCAAAGATGGCAAGGCTCAAGGCGGAGATCACTGCTTTTGAACAAAAAGGAAGCGAATCTTTGTACGAGGCTTGGGAACGATTCAAAGGATCACTCAGGAAGTCTCCTCAACATGGAATTGAAGCATAGGAGAAAGCAAGAATCTTTTTCCAAGGAATGACGTCCAACACAAGAACACTGGTAAATGCTGCTGCAGGAGGCTCCTTGAAAACAAAAACTCCAGAGGAAGCGCTAGAATTGTTGGAATCCCTAGCTTCTCAAGAATTTGACAATGCCCCTGCCTCAGTTGCACAAAAAGAGCAGGAATTATGAAGCTTGAAGGTTATGATGCACTCTTAGCCCAAAATGAACAAATGCTACAAATGCACAAGAAACAACAAGAACAATTAGATGCTCTTTCAAAGCAATTTAATCTGTCTCAAGTTTCTTCTGTTAGTAATTCTCAAATTAAATGTGGTGTTTTTGCAGAGGCTCATGCAACTGAAGATTGTGACTACATGAGAACAACTGAAAAGCCACCAGCAGAGGTCAATGGAGTCTGGTATGAACAAAAGAACCAAAACAACCCAGGAAGGAATCAATATGGTAATCAAGGGTGGAAAAATCCTAACTAACACCCTGGGTTTAGTTACAAGTCTAACCATCAACTGAACCCTCTGTTGCCATTGCAACAACAACCTCAAGGCACCACTTCGGAATGGGAAAAGGCTTTTGCACAGCTGTCCAAGACAACATCCGACTACATTCAAAATGTTGATGCCTTCAGAGATGAAACAAAAGCTTCATTTCGGAATCAAGAAGCTTCGATCCGGAACTTGGAGACTCAAATTGGTCAACTGTCAAGACAGTTCACTGAAAGAACTCAGGGCACCTTTCCGAGTAACACCGACACGAACCCAAAGACACAATGTAATTCAATTGTCACAAGAAGTGGGATCGTGATTCAACCTGTGGAAAAACCACCAGTTGAAAAGAAGAAAGAAGCCGAACCTGAAGATGAGCAAGAGAAAGAAGATACAGTAGAAGCTGAAAAGAGCAGTCCAGAGAAGAAGTTGTTCAAATGGGAGAAAAGGAAAGCTCTAGACAGGCAACCAAAAGCGGAATACCTATCTCCATATGCAAAAGTTCCATACCCTCAGCGACTGAAACAAGAGATCCAGAAACAGCAATACACCAAATTTTTGGACATCTTCAAGAAGCTGCAAGTCAACATTCCTTTCGCAGAAGCCTTGGAAAGCATGCCGAACTATACGAAGTTCATGAAGGACCTTCTATCAAGAAAACACAAGTTGAAGGAATGCGAAACAGTGGCCTTGACCGAGGAGTGTAGTGCAATCATCCAGAAGAAACTTCCTCCCAAGCTGAAAGATCCAGGAAGCTTCAGTATTCCTATAGCCATAGGAAATATTGAAGTAGGAAAAGCATTATGTGATTTGGGAGCAAGTCTAAACCTGATGCCACTATCCATGTGCAAAGCTCTTGGAATAAAGGAGCTCAAGCCAACTACAGTTTCTCTCCAATTAGCTGACAGATCGATCAGACGACCAGATGGGGTAATTGAGGATGTTTTAGTTAAAATTGACAAATTTATCTTCCCTGCAGATTTTGTAATTCTGAATATGGAAGAAGATGTTGTAGTCCCCCTACTGCTCGGAAGACCATTCCTAGCCACCGCAAAAGCGATGATCGATGTGGAGCAAGGAAAACTGATGCTTAGGATGAACGAAGAATCAGTCACCATTGACGTCTTCGAGTCAATGAAACATCCAATAGACGGAGGAGACTGTTTTATGATAGACATAATATAAGAAGCAGTTGATGATGCTATGAAAGAGGAGAGTCCCCCACTCGAGTTAGAACAAATCAACGAAGAAATTGGAATAGCTGATAAAGAACCAGTGATGGAAGAACTGGAAAGGAAGAAAGATGACATCCCTCTTGGAGCACCGAAGGAGAAAGCGAAAGAAACAAAAACAGCATAAACTTCTTCAGAAAAAAGGAAGAACCAAAGGAGAAACTTAAGGAAGAACCAATGGCAGGAAACAACGGTCAAATTGTTCGAAGGACATTGGGGGATTACATGACCCCAGCTCGAGCTCCATAGACAGCGAGCATTGTTAGACCCCAAATAAAGGCTAACAACTTTGAACTAAAGCCGACATTACTGCAACTGATTCAAAAAGATCTGTTCGTTGGAGGAAGCACAGAGAACCCCTATAGTCATCTTGATAACTTCTTACTTTATTGTGATACATTAAAAGTAAATGGAGTTCCTCGTGATGCTATCTTGCTCAGGCTATTTCCATGCTCACTGAAGGATGAAGCAAGAGATTGGCTGCAGTCTCTACCTGAAGGAACCATAACTAATTGGGATGACTTAGCAAGAATATTCTTGGCTAGATTTTTCTCAGCTTCAAAGATGGCAAGGCTCAAGTCGGAGATCATTGCTTTTGAACAAAAAGACAACGAATCTTTGTACGAGGCTTGGGAACGATTTAAAGGATTACTCAGGAAGTGTCCTCAACATGGAATTGAAGCATGGGAGAAAGCAAGAATCTTTTTCCAAGGGATGACATCCAACACAAGAACACTGGTGAATGCTGCTGCAGGAGGCTCCCTGAAAACAAAAACTCCTGAGGAAGCACTTGAACTTTGGAATCATTAGCATCTCAAGAATTTGACAATGCTCCAGCCCCAGTTGCACCAAGAAGATCAGCAATCATGAAGCTTGAAGGCTATGATGCTCTCTTGGCCCAGAATGAACAAATGCTACAAATGCACAAGAAACAACAAGAACAATTAGATGCTCTTCATAAGAAATTTAATATTTCTCAAGTTTCTTCTGTTTCTAATGCTAAAATTAAATGTGATATTTGTCAGGAGGCTCATGCAACTGAGGATTGTGAATACATAAGAGCAGTGGAAAAGCCACTAGCAGAGGTCAATGGACTCTGGTATGACCAGAAGAATCAGAATCAACATCCAGGGTCGAGTTACAAGTCAAACTACCAGCTGAATGCTCTTATGCCATTGCAACAACAACAGCAACCTCCACAATCAGAGTGGGAAAAAGCATTTGCACAGCTGTCCAAGACCACCTCAGACTACATTCAAAATTCAAATTCCTTCAGAGAGGAGACAAGAGCCTCATTCCGGAATCAAGAAGCTTCGATCCGGAACTTGGAGACTCAAATTGGTCAGCTGTCAAGACAGTTCACTGAAAGAACTCAGGGCACTTTTCCAAGCAACACAGTTGTCAATCCAAGGGAGCATTGCAATGCTATCACCACTAGGAGTGAGACAGTGATTCAACCTGTGGAGGAGCAGCCCGAAGAAAAAAAGAAGGATGGAGAAGCATCAGTTGAAGAAGAAAAGGAAGAAAAGGAAAAGGATACAATTGAAGTTGACAAAAGCAATCCTGAAAAAGCTGAAAAGAAACTATTCAAGTGGGAGAAGAAGAAAGCTCTAGAAAGACAGAACAAGCCATTAGATCTCTCTCCATATGCTCGAATCCCTTATCCTCAGAGATTAAATAAAGAGATTTAGAAGCAGCAATATTCAAAGTTTCTAGACATATTCAGAAAATTGCAGATCAACATTCCTTTTGCCAAAGCTTTAGAGAACATGCCCAACTATGTAAAATTTATGAAGGATCTATTGTCAAGGAAGCGTAAGCTGCGGAAACGTGAGATAGTAAATTTGACGGAGGAATGTAATGCTATCAGAGAAAAGAAGTTACCTACCAAAGTCAAGGATCCAGGGAGCTTCAGCATTTCATGCACTATAGGCAAGATGGAAGTAGACAATGTTTTATGTGATCTTGGAGCTAGCATCAATGTCATGCCACTCTCCATGATGAAGAAGCTGGGGATAACCGAAGTGAAGCCCACAAAGACGATAGTGCAACTGGCTGACCGCTCTTCAAAGCAAGCTTATGGCATCATTGAGGACATATTGGTTAAGGTAGACAAATTCATCATTCCTGTCGATTTTGTCATCCTTGACATTGAAGAAGATGCATGCATTCTTATGATTTTTGGAAGACCCTTCTTGGCAACTTCAGGAGCACTGATTGATGTGCTAAAAGGCGAGCTGATATTACGGGTAGACGGAGAGCAAGTAACTTTCGAGTTCTTTGACAAAGAAGTCCCCTCATCTGTAGCTCAACCGGAAGATCAAGTCTACTACATTGGTGTAAAGAAAGGTGAAGAAGAACACAATGAGGAGTCTTCTCGAGAAAGTAAGCCAAAAGTTAAGATGGAGAAGCCCAGTAGCAAAGGAAAGCATGTAAAAGTCAAGTTCAAAGTTCCTGAGACTACTTTACCTCATCCATATGCAGAAGAACACTACGGTAGGACTCAATTTATGAATGATGGAGCTTGGTTATCACCAAGATCATACTTTGAGCCTCCATGATCACAAGTCAGGTACATCAGGCTCGTGACGTAAAACAAGCGCTAGGGGGAGGCAACCTACCATTTTACTATTTTTAGTTTTGATTAAATTTTCTTTTTTTGTTCAATTAAGAAAAATACAAAAATATAGGAGAAGGTGTTGAGACTAATGCCTACAATTGAGTGAATTTTACAGGTGAGGACAACAATTAGTTGTTCTTATTTCTCGACGCAAATTCTTTTTAGATTTAAATCTGTTGCTGAGGACAGCAACATTTAAATCTGGGAATGGGGAACGCGCGGTTCATCTAATCACAATTGAGTAAGCCGGAGGAACTTCATGAGCATACACAGAATATCCGGCTAAAACAGGGAACTATCTCAAAACCTTTCTCCTTTGTTTTAGCTTATTTTTTTATTATTTTTTATTGCATTTTAAATTTTGTTTGTCATGTTTAAATAGATAATTTTAATTGTTTTTGTTGAGAAACCCCAAGCCAAAAATTTTTGTGAAAATTTTACAAAATTTTCAAAGTTTCTCAGTGTTTTAATTGGAAAAATGGCGAAAAGTTTAAATTAGAAATTGATTCAGAGCATGATGACGCACTTATACATATTCACTTTTATGAACATCATTGCAAGAAGTGACACAATTCATTGAATATATTGTTTGATATTGAAGTTGTTTGAGAAAAAGAATAGGGAAATAACTGTGCATTCATAGCCGTGAGTTTTTGAGCCTATACAGAAATTTTTTATTGAGTGTGCATTCCATTGTTGAGATACTCTAGAACTTGCTTTATTTCTTGATTAAAATAGTCTGTGATTTATTCTATAGAGATGATAGAGGCATGTTCTTTCTTTAACTAGATGGCCAAATAGCTAACCTTGATGATATTTCCTTAGTTAAGCCCCCTTGAGCCTAGACTTTTTGTTCATGAAGAACCCTTGAATGTGAATAGCCATTTCCTTAACTGAATCCTCACCTTAATAGCAGATTAATTTCAGATTCAAGTAAGGAGTGGACATGAGTTTCAACTATGCAGGCGTTCAACGGAATGAAGAAGTACAAGCAAAAGGGCAAAGCCCAAAGAAGAAAGAAAAATGAAAGTTGGTTAGACTCAAGAAGAGCGAGCAAAATGCTCAAAAACAAGAAAGGAAAAGAAGTGAAAAGCAAGAAAATACGCTTAGAAAGAAAATGACAAAAGAGAAAGTTTAAATGAAGAAAATAAAGAACTGGAAAGAAGAAAAGCTTTACAGCCTGAAGAACGAACAAACACTTGTTCCATTCCTTAATCTGAATTGATCTTTTAACTTTTGTCCCAAATTCTTTCATTCCCTTTCACCAGGCCACGTTACAACCTTGCGAAAGACCTCTTGATCTGCTTGATTTATCATAAGAACTGTGGAGAGCGAGAATATAAGCAAGCCTATGGTAGTGTTGATTCAGTGGAATAAGATAGAAACACCACCTCTAGACAGTTAAGCGAGAGTGAATTAAAACTCCTAGTGAAGGAGTGTCTCAGGAAGTTTCCCCTGTTCTTGATCTTAAGGAATTTCATTAAAATTTTTTACTGATGAATTATTAATCTTATTGTTTTGATGTGTCATCCTTTCCTTAAGTCTGAATGCTCTGTAGTCAATTCTCTGATTAAATTCTGCCTATGAATTCCATGTAATTAAAAATCTTGATTGATTCCACTAAGTTTATTCTAGTGCATTGCTGAGGACAGCAATGTTCAAATTTGGGAATGGTTGATAAACCCTTAGTTTACCATGTTTTTAGGCTTAATTCTGATTGATAAATGTTGTGAATTGCATGGAAATTAGGGTTTTATGCTGTAAAAGTCATAAGATAGGAAATTAAGCTGACGTCTTGATAATATTTGCATTTTGAAGGAAAAACCACAAGAATTGGTGCTAAAAGTGCTAAAGAAATCATGACAAAGAAGTAGCGGCTCAATATGGATAACAGGAAACCAACATATTATAATTCAAGATCCAAAATATCACGCTCAAGCGCACAAGAGGACGCTCGAGCGCATTATGACAGTGAAAACAACCAAACTGGAAAATCAGGGCGCTCAAGCGCCCAACAGCATGCTCAAGCGCCCAAGAAGACATAATTTCATCTCGAGGAGCACGCTCAAGCGCCCAACAGAACGCTTGCGCGCCCAAGTGCGATTCAGACAGCGAGATTTAACAAAGATTTGCTGAGATTTAATGAAGATTTGAGATTGTGACATCCGGAACTAAAACGGAAACAAATCAAGATGATTCCTGAGAAGATTGAAGCAGGATACAACGAAGATTTAAAACTCTAATTCATCAACCAAATCTCCAAGATTTTACATGAAAAAGGAAACAAAGATGAAATCAAATACAAATCTTGTATGGATTCATTGGAAGATTAGATGAAGAATACAACCCCAAAAAGCTATAAATAAGGAGCTTGGGGTCAAGACCAATTCACCATTCACCAATTCATTCATCTCATTCATACTCCAAGGAGGAATCCTGTTGTGGAGCGCTGGAACACTGAGAAACCAAGTCAACATCACACCAATGGAGGCTTGGGGTTCTCTTTTCTTTATTGTTATTTTTCTTTTCAGTATGCTAGAGTAGTTTTTTTATGTAGTTAAGGGTAGATGGAACCCAATTGAATCTTTATGTTTATGAATTAATTTGTCTCCAAATCCTGTTCTTTTTATAATTGAATAAATTATCTATTTTTAATGCTTTCTATGGGTTTGTTCCTTATAGAATGATTTTGGGGAATTGTATCACAATAGGGATGTTGGTCCATGAACCTTGACTTGATAATTTATCATAATCCTTGTGTTCTAGGAATAGGAATAGGAATAGACATAAGGTAATTATGCAATCTTGTAATTCTTGATCTTAATGCATGTTTTCCTGGGGGAATAATCGGGGAACTAAAGTTCTTTCAAGATCACATAGATTTAGGGTAACAAGGAATTGAACCCTAATTAACTTAGATAGAATTGATTGGCAATATATTAAGAAACAGATTCTTGGCTTTTTAATTCATAACATATTGAGGATATTGGGGGAAGTCGAAACCTTAACTACGCTTTTCTTTAAATCTTAATCAAACATCATCTCATTCATTCTTTTAATTCTAGAAATTCATACTTGCATTGTTTTTAAATTTAGGTTCTTTGAACCACAATTCTCTTCATCTAAATTCACTATTCTCTCAAACTCAACCTTTGTTTGTCCAACTAAAACGCAATTAGTGAACTAGTGCTTGAAATTCTGATCCTCATGGGAACGATCTCGTACTCAGTACACTTTTATTACTTTCACGATCGGTGCACTGGCTGTGTCGCTATCATGTCTGTTATTGAAAAACTTCCCTTTCTCTCTAACGTTAAAGGATTTCGAAGTTTTCTCGGTCATGCAGGTTTCTACCGGCTCTTTATCAAGGACTTTTCCAAGATAGCAAAACCATTATGCAAGCTGTTGGTCAAGGATGAGGAATTCAACTTCACAGATGAATGTTTGGTTGCATTTAATATTTTAAAGGATCAATTGACCACTGCACCTATAATCACTGCACCCGATTTTTCTTTACCTTTTGAATTAATGTGTGATGCTAGTGATTATGCAATAGGAGCTATTTTAGGACAAAGAAAGAATAAATTGTTGCATGTGATTTATTATGCTAGTAAAATTCTAAATGATGCACAAATAAATTATGCAACCACTGAAAAAGAATTACTAGCAGTTGTCTATGCATTTGATAAATTTAGACCGTATTTGCTGGGGTCTAAAGTAATTGTTTACACTGATCATGCTGCTTTAAAGTACTTGTTAAATAAGCAGGATGCAAAGCCACGATTACTGAGGTGGATGCTGCTCCTTCAAGAATTTGAAGTAGAGATCAGAGACAAGAAAGGTGTAGAAAACTTGGTGGCTGATCACCTCTCCAGAATTCAAGAAAAAGATCTTCAAGACGGACCTGAGCTGAAGATCAGAGAAGAGTTTCCTGATGAACAAATCATGGCTATCAATGTTATCTCGGATCCGCAATCAAAGGACGTAAAGACCACAACTACACCTCCATAATCCGCGAATTTTGCAAACTTCAAAGCAGCAGGAGAAATTCCAGTAGACTTCACATGGAAACAACGAAAGAAGTTTCTACATGATGTCAAGAAATACCTATGGGATGAGCCTTTTCTTTTCCACAGATGTGCTGATGGAGTAATAAGGCGACGCATCCCAGAAGAAGAGATGAAAGACATCCTGTGGCACTGTCATGGTTTCAGCTACGGTGGACATTTTGCGGGAGAAAGAGCAGCCACAAAGGTACTAATGAGTGGATTCTATTGGCCAACCCTCTACAAGGATGCAAGGAAGTTCGTTGAATCCTGTGATAGATGTCAGAGAACGGGGAACATCTCCAGAAGACATGAAATGCCCTTCAACAACATATTGGAGGTTGAGATCTTCGATGTGTGGGGAATAGACTTCATGGGACCCTTTCCTCCTTCTTATGGCAACAAATACATTCTGGTTGCAGTAGATTCTGTCTCCAAGTGGGTAGAAGTTGTTGCTCTTCCTGCTGATGATGCTCGGGTGGTTATAGCGTTCCTAAAAAGAAATATATTTGTCCGATATAGCGTACCGCGAGCAATCATAAGTGACGAAGGAACCCACTTTGACAACAAATAAGTTGAATACGCGTTGGCTAAAGGCGGAGTGAAACACAAGATTTCCACACCATATCATCCGCAAACAAGTGGTCAAGTGGAGATATCTAACCGAGAGCTGAAGCAAATATTGGAGAAGACGGTTGGAAGTTTAAGAAAAGACTGGTCCAAGAAGCTTGATGATGCACTGTGGTCATACCGGACGTCATTCAAGACGCCAATTGGAATGTCTCCTTTCCAATTAATGTTTGGGAAGGCCTATCACTTACCAGTGGAATTGGAACATAAAGCTTTATGGGCAATAAAGTACCTCAATTTTGATTCCAAGACCGCAGCTTAGAAAAGGCTTCTGCAACTGGATGAACTGGACGAGTTCAGACTCTCTGCATACGAAAGTGCAAGCCTTTACAAAGAGAAGACAAAGAAGTGGCACGACAAGAAGATCCTACCTCAAGACTTCAAGGTAGGAAATCAAGTATTACTCTTCAACTCGCGCCTCCGTCTCTTTTCTGGGAAGTTGAAGTCCAGATGGTCAGGACCATTCATCGTGAAGAACATGAAATCATATGAAGCAGTGGAGATCAGGCCACTGGATTCTGACAGGAGCTTCACATTCAATAGCCAACGTCTGAAACTGTACATGGGAGGAGAAATTGATAGGGGAACAACCACGGTTTCCCTTGTAGAGGTAAAATGAGTCAGGTACATTAGGCTCGTGACGTTAAACAAAGCGCTACTAGGGAGGCAACCCTAGAATTTATTGTTTTCAATACCTTTTAGTTCAAATAGTTAAGAAAAATACCAAAAAATTAGATAGTTATAAGATTTTGGGTCGAGGAGAGCGCTCGAGCGCACACATGGCCGCTCGAGCGCGTGAATCCAGAAAAATTGAGAATTTTTGGGCACTTTGCACGCTTGAGCGCACAAATGGCCGCTCAAGCGCTCAACATGAGAGTCACAGGGGTATCTCCCTGCCACAACGCGCTCAAGCACTCAAAGAGGGAAAATAGAATTCGAACAACACGCTCGAGCGCCCACTTGGCCGCTCGAGCGCGCTGCAGCGGTTCCAGAATTTTAACTTTAAATGCCCCTCTCTCTCATTTTCCCCCTACACTACTCACTCTCCCCCCACTCCCCCCTTTTTATCTCACACTTTATTCTCTCAACCACATACTCTCCCTCACATTTCTCCCAACGTGAATTCCTTTCTCACAATCTCACTTTGAAGACAATAAGGTATGCATCTCTCTCCATTCCAACATTCACACATGGTTGCTGACATTATTCTTCTCTATGCACAATTTTTGGGGTTAGGGTTCATGCCATATGGGGATTCTAGGGTTCATGAATTTGAGGTCTTTAATTTTGGTTTCTTGGATTGAGAAGTAACAACTATGATGATTAATTGCACTCATAGCATGGTTAATTTGTTGATGGGTAGAAGAGTAGAAGACCAATGCTTGTTGGTCATGATGAAACAAACTATGCATATGAAGTGTTCGATGAAATGTCTACATGAAATGTTATGCAAAAGACCAAATAAGAACATGTATCATTCTAGTGTGTAGTGTGTGTAATTCATGCATATTTGTGGGCTACACATCAATGAACCATGTTCTTATTGCAAATTCATGTTATATTAAGAAGATCCAAATTCATGTTGAAAATCCATCGATGCATCATTCTTAGAACCATGTCATTCAATTGCTGCAAGAAACTCTTATTGTAATAACTCTGAAGTATGACATGTTGTTTTGTACATAGATATCATGAATTTTAAGATGTTACAATATAGCGTGTGTGACACCCTCCCCTGTATGCATCCAGGAGAATTGTCTGCTAAGCGGATTAGAGTCGTAATGTTTCGAATAAATTCTGAAATTTTGTTTTTAAGTCTCGTTAAAATTTTGTATTCAAATCTGGTCAAAAGAAATTAAAAGAGTGTGAAAACTTAGTGAAATACATGGCTTGCTGAAATAATCATTTTCTTGAAAAACTTGTCTGCGTGCAAAAATCATAATAAATCGTGCTTTCCGAATTTCATTGTAAAATTTATATAATCAGAAACTAGACACGTGGGGCTTCGCGCGCATATAAATTATAAGCATTTCGAGGGCGGTAGCCCCACTAAATATAACTCGCAAAGTGCTCGCAAAACAGTTTATGAAACAACATTTAAAACATTTAGAAATTGTTTTTCGCAAAACGCATTCAGAATCTTCCAACGTTCAAACTGACCATAAAACCTTAAAAACGGCAGTTAAAATATGTTCTAACAGTAGTCCAAGTTCTCAAAATATTACATCAAAATATCATCAGCCAACATTCATGAATAAAGCAAACAGCAGCCAAAATCCCAAACAGCAGCAGTAAATAGCAAATAAAACGTCATCATATGTTTTTTCGTCCTCCAGCAATTTTATAAAAATTGAGCCCCAAAAGGGGTGAGAAAAATTCCAGTAATGTGATAGCAAAACCAGTAATCCAGCAATATTAAACTAAGCACAGAATTCCAAAAGAGTAGCATCAACATTTTAACTTATTCGATCAACTGTTTAACATATCATCATATTGCGTATATAACGCCTTCGTAAGGTACGTTCATAGCACCGTCGTGCACGTACTAACATAAACAGTGGATATTCCATAATGGTTCCTTAAAGGTGAATTCCAACTGTGGCCTATGCGGACGGAAGCCAAGTGTCCCATACCCTGGTACCGAAGGGATGCCTATATGATGCGTGCTCAAACGTATGCTTACCTATATAAATATTCTTAGTCCATGAGCAGCATGAAATTCGTGCATGTATGCCATGATATGCTTCACACACAAAAGGAAACAGATGAATTATGATATGCATATGCATGACTAGATCATCATTGTAATAGCATATATTTCATGTATTTTTAATACCAAGCTCCTGCATAACATTTACTTCTCATAGCAAAATTTCCATCATAATACGTTCAAAGGCGGAATACAGGTAACATATGACAGCGTATGCATCCAAGACACATGTGAGCAAGAATTCACAATTCTACACACTAGCTAATAGTCACATTAGGTAATACCACCTAACACTTACCTTGTGTGCCCAAATATACATTAAACGACAGCAAAATCAGCCCACACATTAGAGGTGATGCGCACCTAATATACCAGTACACCAAATCAGAATTCTGAATAATATTTCCTATAATTCGCAATAATTTCTAAACCCCTCAACCCAGGTATAATCGGTTTTTATGATTCTCATAATAAATTAATTTCTGACTTCATAACAATTTTTCTAACTTGTTACATTAAGGTGGTGTTTGGTTAAGGGTAAATTTTATGATATATAGGGAAATGTGATATATAGGTAAATGGTTGGAAAGTGTGATAGGTAGTAAAATGTTAAAAAAAGTTGTTTGGTTGAACAAAATTATACTGGGAAAATTAGGTAATTTTTTTAAAATCTATGTTTGGTTGTAAATAAAATATAGATGGGGAAATAAGATGAAATGACAAAAACAACCCTGATACAATTATTTTAAAATAACCGGTGCCTAAAAGTGTCTGTGTTGTAACACATCTCACTCCCCCTATAACACCTCAAAATTTTAAATCAAGTAATTAAAATATTAAGTGAGCAATCAAGTGATGGATTAGTGAAAATCCAAAAGATTAGGCCAAAATACAAAGAAAGGGCAAAACGGTAATTAGCCAACACGCAACCCTAGGAAGATAAAAATTGAGTAGAAGGTCTCAGATGGTAAAAATAACCCGGGAAATGGGTTCAGAACGAAAAATTGAGTGGACAGGCAAGTTTCAGAAAAATCAGTGAATAGTGTATTTCGCGGGTAAAAATATCGCGGTACGATTGCACCGTAAAACGTGCCGATTGAGTTTTGAGCTCTAGGTTTCAAATATGAGTTAAAAATGGTCTAATGAGTTAGGAAATATGATTTCTTATAATATTCGATGAAATTAAGACAGTTTGGGGAAGCGTGCCAATGGCGCGCATAATAGCTTAAAACAGTGTTTTCTCCGAACGAATGGAGGACTCTAAATTCATCTGATCAAGCCTAATTAAAGGGGAATAGTTAATGTTAAAAATTTGAGTTTCTAAATAGGTTGTGAATTTACGGACGTTTAGTGGAATCGGAGGAAAATTCGGATTAGTTTTAAATCGCGTGAGGTGGCGGTGGGACCCACCCCACTTAAGTGACTTAAGCCACATGTGCTTGGCACTATTCATGCATCACTTTCCTCCCTCTTCTTGCTCAAACCCGCAGCCACCATAGCCCTTCCCCTCCAAGATTTCATTTCACCATAACTTAGCCATTTCTTCACCAAATCCATTGATTCTTGTCTTGAAATTTGATGGAAATGGCCTTCTAAATCCATTGGTGGTAT
>NW_026899734.1:0-9579 GCF_033153095.1 Gastrolobium bilobum | reverse complement strand
GAAAAACTATGGTTTTATGAAATTAAAGCAGAAAGGAAAAGAAAAAAATACCTGCAGATGGCTGGCCACATGCGCCCTAGTAAGATGCTTCTCAGCCTTCATCAATTGAAGAATTTTTCTAGGTACAACCTCTGACAGCAATTGGAAAAATACAGCAAACATATACTTTTGCAATACAAAAAAAAAACCCAGAGTTTTCACAGGAATGGAAAAAGGCATCATTGTTCCATTTTTGGCAGCGAATGGAAGACACAGTTGGGACCAATTGGGCAGCTTCCAGCTCTCATGAGACCAAATTAATCATGATCGAATTAAGGAAAATTTGAATTTTGATTTGTTCAGTTTTCGAGAGATGCCAAATAAGTATATTAGCTTACTCCAAGGAAAGGATTACTGAAATAGAGGAATACATGGGCAGTGGATTTGTTTGTTATTTGGAAATGCACACTGGTATTAACAACGGAGAAGCCATTTTTTATTTTGGTGCAGATTCCAATATTATGACAGAAATTATATATCCAAGTGGGGCTGAGACAGATGTTCGAAGAATTATGGTTGGATTCTGGGCAGTGGATGTGAAGACACTTGTGGAAATAAAGTTTGCAAAGAGAGGTGATGGAACTAGTTTTCACATTGTAATATTATTAGGATTTGATTGCTATTTCTACACAAAAATATAATAAAAGTATTGCTAAAATAAAGCAGAAACATCAATTGATTGACCAATTGTAGCAATTAATAACAATTAAGATAACAACTACTTTGCATTGTAGAGAAAGAGTGCATAACTTACTGTCAACACCCAAGTCATTAACAGCGGCCACAAAACACCGACCGATGTAGCTCTTCGGTCCAAACAACCCGAGACTGCTTTTGGGTTGATCGGTCCTCTTGGTTAAGACCTTTCTCAAGTTCTACATGAACTTCATCCTCGTCTTCTTCCATCTTCTCAGCTTTTTCATCATCTTTATCCTCATCTTCTTCCATCTTCTCAGCTTCATCCTCATCTTCATCTTCTTCCATCTTCTCAGCTTCATCCTCATTTTCATCCTCATCTTCTTTCATCTTCTCAGCTTTTTCATCATCTTCATCTTCTTCCATCTCCTCAGCTTCATCCTCATCATCTTCCATCTTTTCAGCTTTTTCATCATCTTCAACATGATGAAAAACCAACATGTTATCATTCCAATCGAAACCAACATCTAAATATTGTGAAAAAAAAAACGAAAGAAAGAAAGAAAGAACGATTAATATTTAAAAAATAAATAAAATGGAAAACCCACATATCTAAATATATCCAATGTTAGTTTTGTTAAATAAAACACCAACTGAAAAAACTAACAAACTCAACTAGACAAAATCAAAAAACAAAAAAACCAGTTAATAGTCCAGTAATAAGATGTCTGGGCAGATAGAAACAAAAGCACACAATCGAACATCCACTGTATTATCAAGAAAAAAAAGAAACGAAATCGAAAGAAAAGAAAAGCAAGAACATAATGGAAAAGTCACACCCTCAATATTGCCAGAATAATAAAGAAAAAGAAAGAAAGAAACATATATTTCATATGGTATTGACAAAAGACAAGCCACACCCTCAATCTCTATTTTCAAGAAAAAAAAAGGAAAGGAAAGAACACAGTCGAATATCAGCAAGAAACCCACATACTCAATCTTTTCAAGCAAGAAATATCAGCATATAATCAAACATTTTCAAGAAAAAAAGAAAAGAAAAGAAAAGAAAAGAAAGGGCAGAAGTACCATACCTAGGTAATGACACCTTTGTAGGAGTGTTGCCAAACAATACAGGCTGGTTGGGTCATCATCTCCCATTGCATCCCATCTCCCATTGCATCCCATCTCCCATATTCATCCTCATCTTCTTCCATCATCTGAGCTTCATCCTCATCTTCATCCTCTTCCATCTTCTCATCTTCATCCTCATCTACTTGCATCCCATCTCCCATTGCATCCCATCTCCCATATTCATCCTCATCTTCTTCCATCATCTCAGCTTCATCCTCATCTTCATCCTCTTCCATCTTCTCATCTTCATCCTCATCTACTTGCATCTTATCTCCCATTGCATCCCATCTCCCATATTCATCCTCATCTTCTTCCATCATCTCAGCTTCATCTTCATCTTCATCCTTTTCCATCTTCTCAGCTTCATCCTCTTCTACTTGCATCCCATCTCCCATTGCATCCCATCTCCCATATTCATCCTCATCTTCTTCCATCATCTCAACTTCATCCTCATCTTCATCCTCTTCCATCTTCTCAGCTTTTTCATCATCTTCAACATGATGAAAAACCAACATGTTATCATTCCAATCGAAACCATAGATAGTTAAAAAATAAATAAAATAGAAAACCCACATATCTAAATATATCCAATGTTAGTTTTGTTAAATAAAACACCAACTGAAAAAATTAACAAACTCAACTAGACAAAATCAAATTTACAAAATTAAAAAACAAAAAAACCAGTTAATAGTCCTGTAATATGATGTCTGGGCAGACAGAAACAAAAGCAAACAATCGAACATCCACAGTTTTCAAGAAAAAAAAAGAAACGAAATCAAAAGAAAAGAAAAGCAAGAACATAATGGAAAAGCCACACCCTCAATATTACCAGAATAATAAAGAAAAAGAAAGAAAGAAACATATATTTCATATGGTATTGACAAGCAACTGTTGACAAGCCACACCCTCAATCTTTTATTTTCAAGAAAAAAAAAGAAACATATTGTATTTTCAAGAAAAGAAAAAAGAAAAGAAGAAATATCAGCAAGAAACCCACATACTCAATCTTTTCAAGCAAGAAATATCAGCACATAATCAAACATTTTCAAGAAAAAAAGAAAAGAAAAGAGAAGAAAAGAAAGGGCAGAAGTAACATACCTAGGTATTGACACCTTTGTAGGAGTGTTGCCAAACAATACAGGCTGGTTGGGTCATCATCTACTTGCATCCCATCTCCCATATTCACAAATTCCATTGTCTTGATAAAACAATCCAAGAACAAGAGAAAGAAACAAGCAAGAACAAGAGAAAGAAACTAGGAAGCCCAAAGAAACCAAGAAAACTTTAAGAAGGAGTGAAAATAGAGAAAGAAACCCTAAGAAAACCTTAAGAAGAGTGAAAAGAGAGAAAGAAAATTTTTAATTTATATTTTTTGGCGGCAAAACTATGATGACCGTTGTATTCTCTTAACTCTTAACTCGTAAGTTATTTCCGTCCCTCTGAAGTTCTAATTTAGCTACTCTTAAAATTTATTATATTTACTAATTCATATTAGCTAATGTATATACATATTAAAAAATATATGTGTGGATGGACAGCTGAGAAATATATATTCTAATTTTAAGGAAATAAAATTCATTTTAATTATTAAAAATATGAGACATGATTGGGTTGAGAAAAAATTCATCACAATATATATAAAGCGGAAAAGCTCAAGAGAGAAGAGTGGACGCAAAAAAATAAAAGCAAGCTCTCTTGTCAAATCACAACTTTCACATTAGGTGAAATGAGGACTGACAAAAGCAATTAATGGCTCTGATCTCTGATCAACAGAACAGTAGTATCTCTCTCCTATTCCCCAAATAAACTTTAATCTCATACTACCATTCTTATAAACAAGAGAATACATCGATATCAGGAGCAAGGGACTCCCTCTGTAGGGAAAAAGCGAAAGACTATGCATGACACCAGAGATTATAAACTACAGAATAGGTGAATGAATGATACAGGGCTACACAACACAGCTAGATAGTTTTAATATAATAATCAATGGAGTCATAGCAGCAGGGATTTTAACTACAATTGTTTAAAATTAAAAAAAATGATATACTATTTAATATGTTTAGAATTTAAAAAAAATAATAATAATATTCTTCATCTTCAATTTTTATTAATAATTTGATAATATCACACTATCATTCCATAAGAATCCAAGTTTTTGAGAAAGGTGAAAGAGAGAGACACGTATAGAAAGGTAGGAAGTGGAAAAGCTCAGGAGAGATGCAAGGAACCAAATAAAGCTCTCTTGTCAAATCACAAATTAGGTGCTCTGAGGATCTGACTCTGATCTTCGATCAACAGAACAGTAGTCTAGCATCTCTCCTATTCCCTAAATAAAGTAACACAAACAGCGCAATTAAACTTCAATCTTATTAAGAAATTTTTCAAATCCATTTTTTTATTTATTTTCTTCTCTTTAAATTAATCACACACTAAACTTAAACAACTATTAAGCTCCTCTTATATACTTTTTAAAAGCAGAGGCAAAGTAATAATACTGAGTGAACTGAAACTGAGCTTCTAAGATTCATTCAGTTATAAAAAACTTATCACTACAAACAAAAGTAACAATACAGATACAATGAATAAACCATAGACTATAGAGCACAAAAAAATACATGACGTACAGTATTAATAATGAGGATTTAAGAAAAAATAAAGGTATGGTATGGTATGGTATTGGAAGTTACCTTATCCTCAGCAGCAAGTAAAGGAAGATTTTTGAGAAGAATCTCAACTCAAGAGGCTCAGAGTCGGGTGCCATCAAGAGGAGAAATGCCTCTGTTCAGTGTCTTTTTTAAGCTGAGCTACAAATACAAATAAAAATACATGTTTTATGGTCGCTGAAACAAAAAGAAAAAAGAAACAAACGCAATAACACACTTAAAATAAATGGTAGAACCAACGAAATGAAATGAAATGAAATAAAAGCAGAGGCGAAAGAAAGTTCCTTTCTTGTGAGTTGAGGAGCTGCTTGTAGTTGGTAGCTTATCTTGTTGAACAAGATCTTCAACAGTATTGTTATTGTGAGTTGAGCTGAGCTTGATTGAAGAGAAGAGAAGAGAAGAGAAGTGGGCTAGGCTTAGGGTTTTTCTTTGGTGGAGAAGAGAGAGAGAGAGAGAGACAGAGAGAGAGAGAAAGGGTGAGCGTTATAAATTAAATCCCGCCCAATTTTAGATGAAAAATCTTTGAAAATTGCAAATTGTAAATTTGTGATCTGAGATGAGACTGCATCTGCATGTTTCGGATTATGCATTGAGAGGTGAGAGAGACTAAGAGCAATGGTTGGTTATTTTGATTAGTTTTGTTTTGGCCCAATCCAATCCATCTTTAATTAATTATAATAAAACTTTAAATTATAATATTTGCGCTGAAATCAAATTATTATAGATTACCTGCTAAAAAACGCGCGCGTGGTCAAGTGTCCAAAGCACATTACATTGATTTGCATTGGAGAGGGCCACACTTGACTTGACAATCAGACACTACACTACACTGAGTAAAAGCAATGCAATGAATGGACTTGGGTCGGGTGTTATTTTCAGCAACGGAGAAGCCATTTTTTATTTTGGTGCAGATTCCAATATTATGACAGAAATTATATATCCAAGTGGAGCTGAGACAGATGTTCGAAGAATTATGGTTGGATTCTGGGCAGTGGATGTGAAGACACTTGTGGAAATAAAGTTTGCAAAGAGAGGTGATGGAACTAGTTTTCACATTCTAATATTATTAGGATTTGATTGCTATTTCTACACAAAAATATAATAAAAGTATTGCTAAAATAAAGCAGAAACATCAATTGATTGACCAATTGTAGCAATTAATAACAATTAAGATAACAACTACTTTGCATTGTAGAGAAAGAGTGCATAACTTACAGTCAACACCCAAGTCATTAACAGCAGCCACAAAACACCGACCGATGTAGCTCTTCGGTCCAAACAACCCGAGACTGCTTTTGGGTTGATCGGTCCTCTTGGTTAAGACCTTTCTCAAGTTCTACATGAACTTCATCCTCGTCTTCTTCCATCTTCTCAGCTTTTTCATCATCTTTATCCTCATCTTCTTCCATCTTCTCAGCTTCATCCTCATCTTCATCTTCTTCCATCTTCTCAGCTTCATCCTCATCTTCTTCCATCTTCTCAGCTTTTTCATCATCTTCATCTTCTTCCATCTCCTCAGCTTCATCCTCATCATCTTCCATCTTTTCAGCTTTTTCATCATCTTCAACATGATGAAAAACCAACATGTTATCATTCCAATCGAAACCAACATCTAAATATTGCGGGAAAAAAAAACGAAAGAAAGAAAGAAAGAACCATTAATATTTAAAAAATAAATAAAATGGAAAACCCACATATCTAAATATATCCAATGTTAGTTTTGTTAAATAAAACACCAACTGAAAAAACTAACAAACTCAACTAGACAAAATCAAAAAACAAAAAAACCAGTTAATAGTCCAGTAATAAGATGTCTGGGCAGACAGAAACAAAAGCACACAGTCGAACATCCACTGTATTATCAATAAAAAAAAGAAACGAAATCGAAAGAAAAGAAAAGCAAGAACATAATGGAAAAGCCACACCCTCAATATTGCCAGAATAATAAAGAAAAAGAAAGAAAGAAACATATATTTCATATGGTATTGACAAAAGACAAGCCACACCCTCAATCTCTATTTTCAAGAAAAAAAAAGGAAAGGAAAGAACACAGTCGAATATCAGCAAGAAACCCACATACTCAATCTTTTCAAGCAAGAAATATCAACATATAATCAAACATTTTCAAGAAAAAAAGAAAAGAAAAGAAAAGAAAAGAAAGGGCAGAAGTACCATACCTAGGTAATGACACCTTTGTAGGAGTGTTGCCAAACAATACAGGCTGGTTGGGTCATCATCTCCCATTGCATCCCATCTCCCATTGCATCCCATCTCCCATATTCATCCTCATCTTCCTCCATCATCTCAGCTTCATCCTCATCTTCATCCTCTTCCATCTTCTCATCTTCATCCTCATCTACTTGCTTCCCATCTCCCATTCCATCCCATCTCCCATATTCATCCTCATCTTCTTCCATCATCTCAGCTTCATCCTCATCTTCATCCTCTTCCATCTTCTCAGCTTCATCCTCATCTTCATCCTCTTCTACTTGCATCCCATCTCCCATTGCATCCCATCTCCCATATTCATCATCATCTTCTTCCATCATCTCAGCTTCATCCTCATCTTCATCCTCTTCCATCTTCTCAGCTTCATCCTCTTCTACTTGCATCCCATCTCCCATATTCATCCTCATCTTCTTCCATCATCTCAGCTTCATCCTCATCTTCATCCTCTTCCATCTTCTCAGCTTCATCCTCATCTTCATCCTCTTCTACTTGCATCCCATCTCCCATATTCATCCTCATCTTCTTCCATCATCTCAGCTTCATCCTCATCTTCATCCTCTTCCATCTTCTCAGCTTCATCCTCTTCTACTTGCATCCCATCTCCCATTGCATCCCATCTCCCATATTCATCCTCATCTTCTTCCATCATCTCAGCTTCATCCTCATCTTCATCCTCTTCCATCTTCTCAGCTTTTTCATCATATTCAACATGATGAAAAACCAACATGTTATCATTCCAATCGAAACCATAGATATTTAAAAAATAAATAAAATAGAAAACCCACATATCTAAATATATCCAATGTTAGTTTTGTTAAATAAAACACCAACTGAAAAAATTAACAAACTCAACTAGACAAAATCAAATTTACAAAATTAAAAAACAAAAAAACTAGTTAATAGTCCAGTAATATGATGTCTGGGCAGACAGAAACAAAAGCATACAATCGAACATCCACAGTTATCAAGAAAAAAAAAGAAACGAAATCAAAAGAAAAGAAAAGCAAGAACATAATGGAAAAGCCACACCCTCAATATTGCCAGAATAATAAAGAAAAAGAAAGAAAGAAACATATATTTCATATGGTATTGACAAGCAACTGTTGACAAGCCACACCCTCAATCTTCTATTTTCAAGAAAAAAAAAGAATCATACTGTATTTTCAAGAAAAGAAAAAAGAAAAGAAAAACGAAATCAAAAGAAAAGAAAAGCAAGAACATAATGGAAAAGCCACACCCTCAATATTGCCAGAATAATAAAGAAAAAGAAAGAAAGAAACATATATATTTCGTATGGTATTGACAAGCAACTGTTGACAAGCCACACCCTCAATCTTCTATTTTCAAGAAAAAAAAAGAAACATACTGTATTTTCAAGAAAAGAAAAAAGAAAAGAAAAAAGAAAAAAGAAACAAAAACAAAAGCATACAAAAGAAAAGAAAAGCAAATCAAAAGAACATAATGGAAAAGCCACACCCTCAATATTGCCAGAATAATAAAGAAAAAGAAAGAAAGAAACATATATATTTCGTATGGTATTGACAAGCAACTGTTGACAAGCCACACCCTCAATCTTCTATTTTCAAGAAAAAAAAAGAAACATACTGTATTTTCAAGAAAAGAAAAAGAAAAGAAAAAAGAACACAGTCGAATATCAGCAAGAAATATCAGCAAGAATATGATGTCTGGGAAGACAGAAACAAAAGCATACAATCGAACATCCACAGTTATCAAGAAAAAAAAAGAAACGAAATCAAAAGAAAAGAAAAGCAAGAACATAATGGAAAAGCCACACCCTCAATATTGCCAGAATAATAAAGAAAAAGAAAGAAAGAAACATATATATTTCGTATGGTATTGACAAGCAACTGTTGACAAGCCACACCCTCAATCTTCTATTTTCAAGAAAAAAAAGAAACATACTGTATTTTCAAGAAAAGAAAAAAGAAAAGAAAAAAGAAATCAAAAGAAAAGAAAAGCAAGAACATAATGGAAAAGCCACACCCTCAATATTGCCAGAATAATAAAGAAAAAGAAAGAAAGAAACATATATATTTCGTATGGTATTGACAAGCAACTGTTGACAAGCCACACCCTCAATCTTCTATTTTCAAGAAAAAAAAAACATACTGTATTTTCAAGAAAAGGAAAAAGAAAAGAAAAAAGAACACAGTCGAATATCAACAAGAAATATCAGCAAGAAACCCACATACTCAATCTTTTCAAGCAAGAAATATCAGCACATAATCAAACATTTTCAAGAAAAAAAAAGAAAAGAGAAGAAAAGAAAGGGCAGAAGTAACATACCTAGGTATTGACACCTTTGTAGGAGTGTTGCCAAACAATACAGGCTGGTTGGGTCATCATCTACTTGCATCCCATCTCCCATATTCACCAATTCCATTGTCTTGATAAAACAATCCAAGAACAAGAGAAAGAAACAAGCAAGAACAAGAGAAAGAAACTAGGAAACCCAAAGAAACCAAGAAAACTTTAAGAAGGAGTGAAAACAGAGAAAGAAACCCTAAGAAAACCTTAAGAAAACAGAGAAAGAAACCCTAAGAAAACCCTAAGAAAACCTTAAGAAGAGTGAAAAGAGAGAAAGAAAATTTTTAATTTATATTTTTTGGCGGCAAAACTATGATGACCGTTGTATTCTCTTAACTCTTAACTCGTAAGTTATTTTCGTCCCTCTGAAGTTCTAATTTAGCTACTCTTAAAATTTATTATATTTACTAATTTATATTAGCTAATGTATATACATATTAAAAAATATATGTGTGGATGGACAGCTGAGAAATATATATTCTAATTTTAAGGAAATAAAATTCATTTTAATTATTAAAAATATGAGACATGATTGGGTTGAGAAAAAATT